>NC_133201.1:57181149-57316149 GCF_958299795.1 Porites lutea | reverse complement strand
TGAAATAAATGCCAGAGGACCTCAACTGTCGAAAGACAGTAATAAATTCTATACAAAACGAAAGAAAGTTATTTAAAAAATAAATAGATACAGTAAAATGTACAGCCAACTCTCGCCTTATGATCTCCCCGATAATGCGAACAGCAGCTAAATCCCCGGCAAAAAACAAATTACAGACGTTTGACTGAAGTAAACTCTCACTATTACGGACTCTCGCTAATGAGGACACTAACTCGCTGTAGCGACAGTTTATTTCAGTCAAACGTCTGTAATTTGTTTTTGCCGGGGATTTAGCTGCTCTCCGTATTATCGGGGTGTCCGTTATATTGGGTGTCCGCAAGGCGAGAGTTGGCTGTATCTGAGGTTGACTTGTCACGGTAATATCATGGCTTTCGTAAGCTAAAAAGGATTTGGAGAATTTAGAGGGAGTAGAATCACGGTTTTTATATATCATAGGTAAATTGTTTGCTTATTCTAGTGGTTATTGCATAGAAAGAAGAAACGTCAACTGGCTTAGAAAAGTTGCTTGGCGAAGCACGGATTGATCATGCGTTTTATTTTTGGGTGCTCTCTGATTCATTCTGTATTGTCGGTTGGTTTCTGTTGGGTGAAAAGAGAGAATATTGATTAAATGTCATTAGTTATAGAAAATTGGAGGACTAAAAACCATATTTCCCAACTTAGCTACTTGTTTGCCTACATAACATAAACATAACATAATCTTTATTTAACGTGGGAGAAACACTTAGCTAAAGCTATTTTGCAGGTTTTCCACAAGTCAATATTAAGAAAGAAAGAAAAAAATATATGTACATAGAAATGTAAATATATATATATATATATATATATATATATATATATATATATATATATATATATATATATATATATATATATATATATATATATATATAAAATATCTAGCATCTAAAATTTCAAAATTAGATAACTAAAATTGAATGTTCCTCACTTGTTTGTTAAATTCTAGACTTCCAGCTCTTAAACGCAATTCATTTGGAATACTGTTCCATTGTTTTGCGGCGAAATACCTGCGAAATACCTGCGTACGTGCAGTAATTTCTTTATTTTTAAGTTCCTCAAGGATTTGCAGATAACTATCACCTGTAAGAAACCGGCCCACATTGTTTACTTTTTACGGTGAATATCACGTTCAGATGACTTTTCCTTCCTAACGTATTTGTAAACGGTGTTATCTCCTATTGCGTAAGACAAGTTCACTTTTTACTCCATAGTGACTGCTATGTATCCCGCTATGCCACATACCCTGTCCCATTTAGCAATTCTTGACTTAACTATGTGAATGCCAGTGTAACTCCCATAATACATATTCCTTTAAGCTACGCTTCACTGTTTCACTTATAAGATTAGCGTCGTCTTCTTTCAGTTTCTTTCTTTCTTTCTTTCTTTCTTTCTTTCTTTCGCTCTTTCAAGCATTTTTTGCTTTTTCAAGCAGAACTAACTACGAGAGAACGACTGGAGAACTGACAATTTGACTAACAATAGACGACTGTTTAACTGTGGCAATAGACGGACCGAAACGCACCAATTACTGATTATGAGTCTTCGTAGCCAATAACATCACGGCTTAACTGGCAGACGACCAATAACATCGCAACGTAATTGACCAATCAGACCAATAACCAGAGTATAATACAATCAACTGACGTGATACAACTGCCGATACAATTCACTTTGACTCTGAAGATGACTACCGTACAGGTTGTCGAAACGTCAGACACTGTCAACAACAACAGTCCTATTTAGGACTACGTTTACCTGGACGATCAAACTCAACCTCCTTTTGAAATGACTCCTGGGTTCAAACCTTTCACAGTTTTCTTTTTTCTCTTATTAATTTATTTTTAGAGCTCAGCCCGTTGTGAACATAGAAAATAGTTCAAGGCATATGTATTGTAATTATTATTTTTCTTTCGTTTTATTTTCAATTTTTGTAATATTCGTGTAATTTCCATTAAAAAAATAAAAATAAAAATTCTTGACTTGCTCCCAATGTTCTCAAAGCCTGCTAATCCCAACCTTGTCCCCAGGGCGCTTTTCCTTGGCTCAAAACTTTTGCCAAACAAAAAGTCATGGCGATCGAGTGTCACCCATCAGAGCGAGGCTCCGATTAAAGTGCCCTTAAAAAGCTATAGCACTATATAAGTACAATGAGACTATTAAGAGGCGGTCCGTGTAAGAACCGACCACTCGAATTTCGGCGGAAAACAGAATTCCTTCATTTTTTTTTCTGCGACATAATTAGTCCATTCCATCAACAAAAATCGAAATTGTTTGGCTCATAGTGCTTTTTAAAAAAAATTTGGGCGGCGATTTGCCTGGACGGTCCAAAGCTGTCATGATCGTCTTTTTGAAGGTCAAATTTAAGCGTTTTGTTCAAGGCTCGCAAAAATTTCGCATTTATCCAAATAGCAAAAAACCAAAAGTATGATTTTAATTCATGTTTCCTTTATTCAAAAAAGGCAAAATATTTAAATTCTGACTTTAAAAAAACGAGTTATGATGTTTTGAAAATACCACGTAAGGCGTCCTTGAAAAAAATGTGCGGTTATCCTAGTTTTCAAATGAGCTTTTTTCAAAAGTCTGACGTTATCTGGAGTCTTAGTCACTATCCCTGTTCAGTACAAGGGCTAGTGTATCCAAATCAAGAAAAACATTTTTGGGCACTAATGATTCCGAAGCACAAGAGTTCGATACTTTTGGGTAATATTCTATTGTAATTGTGCGTATGACGCAATTTAAGCATTTTCCTGATCCCGAACTTTCTTACTACAAAACTAAAAATCAGCATTGTCAGGGAGCAATTATTTTCAAAACTTACTTAATGCTGGGGATAAACAGTGAATATTTTAAAATCCACTACATATTGTCCTTAAATTCGGATATTACAAAAAAAAAGTAGCAGCTCCCGTGAATGTTGCTATGTCAAGTTGTGACTATTCATGCAGTTAAGAAATTTCGTTGAAATGAAGGGGCTAGAACTGTAAAAAAAATACATTATGAATAGATTTACCTTGTAATTACCACCTCAAAAGTTATGACACGATTCAGCAAAGAAATAGTTTACTGTACCGAATTTTGTAGCCACAAGTTGTCGTGTGCAGACGACATAATTTATGTTGTGTCTGAGGATGTCAATTTCAGATTTCAGTTTGCAGTGTAAAACATGTTGGATGTTATTTTATCGAAACTGAAACTACTTGTGAGGCTTAACGAGGTAGAATAAACAAAGTACAAAAAAACTGGCTACTTTTAAGAATAAAACTGTTTTGCTGGTTTACTATTTCTTCAAGTTTTTAATTTAACTTCAGTTAATTTTTCTAGCGTCGTTCACTTAATTTAATTTCGTATGCAAATTTGCCACACAAAACGAAGAGCGTATTTACACTGTGCCGGGATAACCTTCGCAGATAGAATGGCTGCATTTTGTTCTTTTTCCGCAATAACAGATGCAAAATGTGGAAGTAATCGAGGATGTGTAGATTTTGTGTGCTTGAATAGTTGCAACGCTGACATCAGTTCACGCCCACTGAATCACCACCTGTCAAGGGAAAATGTTTGTGATATGGATCTGATACTGGCAAGGGCAGGTCTGTTAGAACTCACTGATGATCAGATCAAGAATATGACGGTTTGTCCAGTCCATCGCTAGACTTTGGTAAAATACTGGCAAGCTCCAAAGACCTGCCAGTATCCAAAACATCTCGGGAAGAAAATGGCAATAGCCGGAACACATGTTATTAATTTCAAGACTGCAAGGGAAATAAAAAAATATGTTTGGAGAAGTCGTTCCCGTTGGCTCGCGTAAGTACTATCAGAATAGGAACTATAACTGTTTTATTCTTTCATTTTACAATTAACATATCAGAATTAAAAGGTTTTGTCTTCCTTCACATTTCAACTAAATACTTTCGTTCGTAATCTAATTACTTAAAAGCGAGCTATAGACTGAGGGGAAGTCCCATTCTATATATTTTCTGAACGATAAATGTCGATTCCGTATTTCATAGTATTTTGCAGCCAGAAAATCATTTCCAAACAAATAACATATCAAATGATCATACTTTGGTTTTTGTAGTTCATTAGCAATAGTTCTTTGCTGTGCGTCATCCATAAATCTGGTCGCTGATTTATAACCTATATAATATAATTTCCAAGATGGGATATAAAGATATAGCTTCTTTTATCAACTTAGTAGTAAATCTAGTATTTTTTAACAAGTCTTTCCAGGTTACAAAACTATTACTAGCTATTTGCACAACGTGCAGAAAGAAACACAGTGAAGAATTAGATCGCAAATCAGACTGGCTATACCCTGAGGAAACTAAGGGAGATGTACTTCTTCAAAGGTACTGTCGGGAGGGTAGTCGTTTGGTTGTTGTTTTATAAAAAAATACACACACAGTTGTCCTATCAGGTTATCCTATCACAAGACAACTAAGTAGCAGCCTTTCCATTTCTTTTCTCAGCAGACCTGCTAAAGAGGCTGCTGTGGGAGCCATCAGTCGCCTGGTCACTTCGACTCCATTTCTTGAAGACCAATCAACGCCAGCTTCCTGGAATCCCACAACACCATGCTGGACTCCAGGGTCAGAGGAGGCCTCTTTTACCGCACCCTTGGTAACCGATGCAGTCGGCAGGTATAACGAGGCGATGGATACAATTGCGAGTCTTATTACACAAGAAGAAGTAGAACGCGAGCCCCTTAAATATCAGCTAAAAACTCCATTCCAAAACTTAAGCGATCGGGAACAGTTGAAAGTTGTAAAAAAGGCTAAAGAGGACTGCTTGCACGTATGTAATGTAATTGCCCCAGGTAACAGGGAGGAGCTCTTCGAGTCTATGATGTCTGTACAAAGAGAATTATTTGATGGCTCAGCCCCAGATGATCTTGTGGTACTCATGACTGCTTATAAGAACGCAAAGACCAGGAATTTAAAGAAACAGATTCTGAGCCTTTACGCTCATAGATACCCTATGACTAAACTCAAGAAAATTCACCAACCTTACGGAAGTCTGTCTTCATGGGAAATAAAGCAAGCACGTTCTCATGCTAAAATGCACGGCCCTGGGACCATCCCTGAAATCAAGACGAAGCATCACGTACGCCTTGATATGGGGAAGGTCGACCACTTTGTAGACTTCATTAATAGACCGTATTTTTATCAGGATGTTTCATATGGCAACAAGGTACTCACCCTAGATAATGATGACAGAATTGAGATGCCTAACGTTGTAAGGATCCTGACCAGGTCTACAATGATTGAGCAATACTTGGAGTATTACAAAGAGCAATGTCACGAGCCACTTAGTAGGTCTACTCTGTTTAAAATCTTGGAGGTTCGCGAAGTGTCTCAGCGTAAATCGCTCCAGGGTTTAGACAACAATAATACGGCTGCAGATGGTGCTTGCGGGCTTTCAGACTATCGAGACGCTGGTTGAAACTCTTGAGAAAGGAGGAATGGAAAAACGGTAGTGTCTACGTATTTGCCAAAACCTACGCGATGCTAAACGCTATCTCAAAACTGACTACCGAGTGCACTGTCAACAGTACTACTCTACTTGCGCTGACCACTGTAGAAAGTTTGCGCTTAGTGATCCTGTTGATCCCGAGCAACAGCATCCTTGTCCGCATCAGTATCAATCGACTTGAGCAATGCCAAGGGCTGAAGAATGTTCTAAAGGAAGTGAGACTAGCGAATGAATTAAGGGTCATCGTGGAAGCCTTACAGTTCCGAACAACGAGAAGACGTCCTTTACGACTTTGACTGTGCACAGTCAGACATCTTGCTGTGGAAAGCGCACATTGTGCGCTCAATAAATCAGGGTAAGGCGAAAAAAGATGCACTAAAATCAGAAGATCCACAGTCTGCCATTCTGATCATGGACTGGGCTATGAAGTTCCTCCAAATAAAATTTCGTGAGAAACAGTCTGAATGGCTCGGCAAACGGGGGCTGAGCTGGCATATTTCCACCCTTATAAGTAAGAATGTTGACTCTGGAAAAATTGAGCTGAAATCGTATGCTCATATCTTCGACTCTTGCCAACAAGACTGGTACGCAGTATGCTCGATCATCGAAAACACACTTGAGGTTTTTAAAGAAAGAACATCCCCAGATTACCCAAGTGAGCCTAAGGAGTGACGAAGCAGGCTGTTACCGCAATAACCTTCTCTTAGCCGCCGTTAGAGATGCCGGAGGACGAGTAGGCATTGAAGCAGCACGGTATGACTTTTCCGAGCCGTAGTATGGAAAAGATATCTGTGATAGAATCCTTTGTCCAATGAAATCATCCATCCAACGATATTGCAATGAGGGACACGATGTCGTTTCTACCAAAGACATGCGTGTAGCGCTCTCAGAACGCCCTGTTCAAGGTACAACTGCCTCCGTGTGCGCAATCATTAAGTGATTTTAGAAACCGAATGCGTAATAATGATCTGACATCTCTTATTGATGATGGATGCAAAGGATGCCTTCTGTGTGATAGTTGATGTCTCATCGGAAATAATTTTAGCATTTTAGCACCCAGCTTTAGTATTTTAGCTAACAACTTGTAACATATTGTATGGATTTTTTTTATCTACTTAATTATTGTATCTATTATATTTTAACTGTAGGTGTCCCGCTATTAGTAGAGGGCCTGCCCCTCGGCTAGTTTTTCCTTGACACATAAATAAAGTTTCTATCTATCTATCTATCTATCTATCTATCTATCTATCTATCTATCTATCTATCTATCTATCTATCTACCTACCTACCTACCTACCTACCTACCTACCTACCTATCTATCTATCTATCTATCTATCTATCTATCTATCTATCTATCTATCTATCTATCTATCTATCTATCTATCTATCTATCTATCTATCTATCTATAAATGAGACTCAAAAGACTCTCGAAGTACATAAGATAGAAGGTTTGAGCAAGTATCACAATTTCAGGTTTGAAGTGGAAGGAATTAGAGCATGGAAAGCTTATGGTGTTGGACTGGGCAGGTTTATTCCTTACCGAGAAGTCATAACTGAGGTTAAACAGTTCGATTGGAAATCTCTAGTATGATTTAAGGCGAAAATTTCAATTTTCACTTTACCACAGCCATTTTGAAATCGCAGAATTCAGTCAATACCGATATTTTATTGATCAACTAAGTAGCCGATTTGTTGAGAAGTCACGCTTGAGTGGTTTTCCATACAACTTGTGACTTCTGAAATTTTTTATCGAAATTTTTATGGATTTGTATGGAAAACCATTTAAGCGTGACTGGCGGGTGGCAAAGTTGTTTTTCTGATACAAATCCTTCAAACTTCCAGCGGCCGTTGTAATCGCTACTATGGCGATATACGGCTGAGAATTTACAGGTTATCTAATTTTCATATGCTCTTTCAGCTCCTTCTAACAAATTTTTTCAAAAGCGACCGTTTTCGTGTTTACCGAAAGTTGATCACGTGATCAACTAATGCAAAAGACCTATTTTCCGCATGAACTCACCTGTCAAATTTGGAACAATCAGAGCATAAAAATTGGACGAAGAGCGTGACCATGGTGAGAAACGACAAACGCAGCTGTCAGCCTGTAACAGCTGGCTGAATTATCGCTTCCCAGGTCAGTTTGAAATCAGAATTTGAAAACTAGTAACTTGTCAGCGGATAACTTCAAAAAATACTGGACTTCGATGGGTTGATACCTGAGCCCGCGATGCGGTCAGATGATACTGGTCAGCGGATACCCTGTTTTGACAGCTGTCAATTGATCACAACATTTGTGTGCAATATCAGGTTGTTCCTGGGCTCCCAAACTAGCTAGACAGTGTGAAATTATATATTAGTTTCCCTGTGGTGCGGACGGACAGTGTACGGTCACGTGATTACCAAATTTTCTCCGTTGGGTAGGTTATCTTAGGTACGGGGCTCCGCTCGCGCGCGCGTGGAGCTCCGCAATTAAATTAGCCATAAACAGATGAATTTAATATTAACTCATTAATGAGGCTAAAACTATCATGAGTATTCAAAAAATTTATCTTAGTTATTACTCCGTAGTTATTACTCTGTTAACAGGATATTTTAGTTTGTAAAAGATTACGAACACTAAAGGCAGATTGATTTTCAGGTATTGAAAATCTCTTATTCTGGATTTAAAATGCCGGAACCTAGCACCTTTATAAAAGTACGAACTTACTTGTTGCACAGCTCACTTGAAGCATACGCTACATGACTTTGGACACACTTTTTGTACTGACTGTGAGTCCATTGTCTCATTTCCCCTCTCACAAAGGTTATCTTTTGCCCACTGTTTACACAAATTATGCTTGTCTATACAATTGTTGCCTAAAGAAAATAGATTAATATCAATAACTCAATTAATTAAAATCTTATTCTAAGGTGCGGTATTGCTAATAAAGTAGTGTCCAGAGTTAACATCTTCTTCAGAGTGGCCAGTTTTACTTTTGAAACAAACTGTGTTTCGCCGCTTGAGGCTTATGACATAGCCATTTGTAAATTCCTCTTGTTGGAAATATCATTGGTCTGGTATTCAAAGTCCTGAATTGCGTGTCCATTCTCTCTGCAGATTAAAGCAGCACCCTCTTAACCCGAATGAAAAAAAAAGTTGGGGAAGAGAAATTTTTTTTTGCGGGCGACAAGAACAGAGCCCGCAATCCTAATATCTAGGTTGTTATTACGCATGCGTCGCATGTATGTAACCAGCATTAGTTTGGACTTCCAATAAGAATGAATGGAATACACAGACCGCAAATTGATCACGCGCGTTTGGACCTTCTATCACTCGTAATCTGAACACGCGTGTCTTGACCATCTCTCACGTGAAACTGAAGCAAAGCACAGCGTTGGAGTAAAAGCGTTTTGACCTTCGATCGTTGTCGCCCATACTCCGTAACCTTTGGTTATTGCTAGTAGGAGAAACTAATGTCTTTTTTAAATTATTTCACGAGGTAAGCAAAGTCACCGTCATGATTCCATTCTGTTGTGTTGCAGGTAATCGATGAAATGCGTTTTTGTATAAGATACTAAAAAACTTGTTAGGCATTCAAAGTACTGTATACATTCTTACCAGCATGATGTCCATTGATATTGTAGATTATTGACCTGTAAGCAGCTTTAATATCTTTCTTCGTCCCACCAAGTCGATGTAATAACGCATAAAGTTTTCGCCTAATGTCCTGAAATAAGTAAAAACAGAGCAAATGAGATAAATAAATAATTAATAATGTAAATTTGCCCTTAGAAGAACCTTGGGACTAAACAGCAAGTCTATTACAAAATTCGATTCTTTAAACATGCCACACTTGATTGAGCATTGTAGATTTCATAGCCTTCACCACAGACGAAACGAGACTTTGGTTAAACACTAACCGTGGCTATTAAAATTACGTCTGCGATGCAGGCTATAGACTTCGAAGCGTTACTATCGTTTACTTGGAAGTAAATTTCTGGCAGGTTGTCCATTAATAATTCCTGGTAATAATTTCAGTGTTCTCAGGTCACTATTGGCATTAAAGCATTGTTATTTTTACCTGACACAGGCTTGTAATTTTGCTTTGCTTCTGTCCGCAAATGATAAAAATCGCAATAAAAACCCAGCTTATAAAATTTGCTTTTCCAGTCCCTCTGAAAATTAGCCCCTGCGTCGCTGATCTTTCCTTCACCAATCAACGTTTTCATTTTCCTAATTGCTGGGCATTTTTAACGAAAAATAGTTTATTAATGAATGATATTTTTTGAATTAATTGTGATTTTATTTACCTCCTTTAATTTTTCTTTCTCAACGTCTCTCTGGTCACTTAAACCGTTTTCTTCTCCTCTGTGCTTTTCGTGAATCTGGTTCAACTGATCCATTTGTTGCTTTAGGTTTGCTTTTAACTTGTATTGTTCACTCATGTGTTTTACTTGGTCTGTGGTTTTGTCTTGAGTCACTTCTGGATCTTGTTTCATATGTGTTTTAGATGGAGACTGTTGAGAATTATTCATTTCGTCATTGGCAATGGCTTGATTTGTTAAAGTGGCAGGTGTCGGCATCAGTGGTTGGTCTTTGCTACGAATCTCTAAAACGCATAAAATTTAAATCATATGAAGAGAGTTAGTATGTGGAACAAATCATACATTCCTGCATCCGACGGACGAGAATTTGTTTTGTTTGTTTTGTTTTGTTTTATAAACTTTATTGGTTTGAGTCTCTCTAAATAAATAGTTACAGTAACGACAAAAAAAAAAGACCAAAAGGTTAGGTGCAAACGGGACCTAGAGTCCCATGCAGGGCACCTGCCAACTAAATCAGTTAAAATCTTAAGAAATGCTTATTAAACTATTGTAGCCAGTGGCACCCATAATAACGTGCAAGACCCCATGAACATGGTTTATCCGGGTCAAAGACATTTGCTAATTCATCTTTGTACAGGTTAGTTATACTATTCTTAAAAGTTTCTTAACTGTTTCCTAATATATCAGTTTTAGTCAATTTTAACTAATCAGTGGCAACAACCGATAATGCATGTTCTTATTTACAGTATAGTCAAGAAAAAATATTAAGAATTGAAGAGTGAAAAAGAGAACAAATCCAAGTGCATGATGACTTCACAAAAACATACTGTTCCTACCTGAAACTGGTCGCGAAATAAGTTTTCCTCCAACAGCTAGTAAAATATCGAAAAAAAATACATCAGTTAATTAAAAGCAGTGCCAATGTGTGGTAAAGTACTAGGGAAAATGCCATGATTAATATAAGGAAGGAGACGTATGTCTTACGACCGAGGAAACTACTACACGTATGCTGAGGTTGAAATTTGCCTTCAGTGTAAACGGCACCAGGATATAATCAACAAAATAGAGTGATATTTGAAGTGCTGTCCTCACCTCTGCACATCCTAACGGTGAGCAATGGCCTTATCATTGGAAGTAACTCATACTTTGAGACGGCCATCACGTGATCTTGAGCAGGATGAGTGGCTATTTCTTTGAGCTGTACTCCGTCAAACAGTGTTCCAATTCCCACGGTCTCGATGCGCACTCCTCTATCTCGCAGAACACGTGCTGGTGCTTTGATTTCATCAATCGACTGAGTAGTAGCAAGGACAAGAAGTAGCTGAGGAAAACTTTTTCGATCACTGTTCTTGAACCAGCTTGTTTTTAAGCCAGTTAAACTAGATCCTGTGACACATAAAGATTTGGATTTATCAACTGAATTGAAAAGTCAGTACATCGGCTATTGTAGGTTGATAGAGATGCTGACGTATTGAGGGTTAACCCTTCATCAGAGTGTATCAGATGATTGTGGGTTGTGTATGTGTTTTATACCTGAGTTTTGGGTTTTTGTTTATCTCTATACATTATATATATTTGATTACCACTATGGGATAGAGTAAGCACATTATACACCCCTCAAAAAATTATCATATTACACGCCTACCTCCCTATAACGGCCACCTCCCCACAACGGCCACTTTCTTCTGTTCCCAAGGTGGCCGTTGTGGAGAAATTCGACTTTAGTTAAATGAAAAGCTAACTCCATGCATGGGTATTTAGAGTACCGCAACAACTTCAGTTTCCTTAGAACCGTACCTATTCATTAGACCCTTCAACCTTCAATCAATCAAGGCCTCGATCATCAAGGATCGAACACAACAACATCAGTTCATTGGTGAAACGCCATTACAAGAGCACATGGTTCAGAGCGAGTAGGATCACGGGCAAGCTAGGAACGTACTTTGTGTACAATGTAATGTTCTATCATTCAACATGTGTGTCAGACAAAACATCCTCACCTAAGAGAAACGGGCCACCTTGATATGTTATGCGCGATATAGCTGTTGTTATGCTTGATTCATCATGGAAGCCTTGGAAATCAAAACGCATGTGAGGCCCTTTGGATGCGGTTGCCACGGCAATGTGTGCATGATCTCTAGAGATTGAAAATGACCGCACCAGGTTTTTCGTGAAGGACAACAACTTGAAAAAGTTCTCTTGTGTAACTTTTGAGGAGCCATCAATAAGTATCCCAATATCCGCTTTAGCAGAACAAACTATAGCATGGTAAAGAAACAAAAATATATGTTTATATATATTTAGCAGTTATTGTTAACGAACCTAAATAAGTAATCAAGAATTAATTGTTACTTGAATAGAAAGGCATCCACGTTTAATAATAATTATTTAGAATGAAGTACCCTTAAAGTCGGAGATGTCTGTACAGTTTGTGCCTTTCTATTTGTACTTCTATTTCAGAAGAGAGGGATTAGAGAGGAATTTGGCTGCCGACCGAAACCTTTCTGTGATTGCTGGGATAAGCGATAAAGTACTCTAACTCTATATTCGCACAATTTTACTCGAGTTTGATAATCCCTTAGATCAACTTTCGTTTGTTTCATCCTTAATAGGGTTACACACACACCTATCCGTTTATGGGCCAACGATGACGCTCCCCTTTCATAGTAAAACCCTTCAGTCATTTATCAAAAATAACTATTCAACCGTGACTTACCTTTATTAGCAAGATCCTTCAGTTGTAGCACATGTTTGTGAGAAATCGTCGGAGTACTATCTGAAAGGAACAAAAAGTCCAAGAGTTTTACCAATACGTTCACCTGTATCTTTTGTCCTTATCAAGGTCTACACTGCTTTGCCGACGAGTAACAGTATCGATAGTCTGATCCAAGATGGCTAAAGTTAATCTATGACGCTGTTAATTTTGACTTGTTATAACGAATTTTTCATAAAACCATATGGAACGGTACAACCCAGAGGAGAAATGGACAACAGCAACTGAAGGAATGAGAAAACTGAGAAAATGAGAAAACCTGAGAAAATCTTTTTTAATGACAGAGCAACCAAAAGGAGATTAAGTACATCTCACCTTCCAATATTAGAGCCAGTGTTGAAACCCGCCCTCCCAAGCTACACAATTTACTCCAATTCTCTCCCCCCTTCCATCCCTGACATTTTATAGCCCCCCCCCCTCGAGCTTCGCGAGTTTCTGCGATACACGTATTTCTAATATAATAATAATGACGATGATGACAATAAGCGGGAACAAGTAAATCTTTGCGACATGAGAAATACATTACTTCTCGGAGTGGCCGTTGCCCTATTTTCTGTCGTGTCAGTTTCCAGTAATGAATTCTGCCCATCTGCCTTTTGATCGTCACGGGATGTCTCATAATCATTGGCTGTAGCTGTCACTCCGCCATCCGCTTGCACTGACGTATGAGCCATATCCTTTGTTCCAGATAACATATCACCCGACTTGTCCATGTGACCCCCGTGCGTCACCGCGTCTTCAAAACTGTCATTCTCATTTGAGACATCATGTTCAACCTCTTCTTCCTGCTCATTACCTTTTGAATGCTTGGTTGACTGGAAGGCTGTAAATAAATATATGTTGTATACATTTTGGTCGTATTCAGTGGATGACTGTCACAGAAGATTGACGTCTTGAAATAAACAAATTTCATTTATTAAAGAAAAATAGCAACAATAATAAATAATAATAAAACGCTATGAATATCAAAGTCCCTAGGAAGCTAAAGAAAGGAAGAATTTTTTTTCCTGACAATAAACATATTATGCTGTCCCTCGGCAAATATTTAAACCGAACTATTATGGTGGCAACGGCATTTCAATAGGGGGTGCAACATATTGAACTTTCTGCGAACCCTTTACGCGATCTATCTATCCACCTCTCGTGGTTTTGGACGGACTCGAAAAAACCGCGGCAGAAGCAGTGAATCATCTCCTTCTTTTATTTACCAACTTCTCCCACCCTAGTCCTAGCCACATTAAACTTCGAATTTCTACAGTGGTTTAGTTGCGGATTTTTGCCCTTACCCTTCATTTGTCTGTAATCGATATTAAACTGAAACGATTATTAAAGCGGCTATACAACCAAAGTTTAACCCCCCCCTCCCCCCCAAGAAAAAAAAATGTTTTCAATCGAGCTTGACATATCCTTTCATTTGCTCTTTGATTTGTTCACTTATGGACAATCAAAGCTCTTTATTAAGTTTGAGATTTTTGTACCCTAACAGCGGATTTATTGGGCATAGCCAGAAAAAAAAATTTAATTTAAGGCCAATGTAATATTAACTGAGATTTTATTCATGTGAAGGACGTAATAAAACAAGTTTAGAAACGGAGACTGTTCTCAAGATAATTCCATTCACACATTGTTAGTTCAAGGCGGACGTACACTGTACTGTCTTTAAGCTTAACTCTCTTTTTTATTTGATATTTATAAAAACAAACCACAACTCGAGTCGTCGTATGTCTAACATACATATACTATTTTCTTAGTTATATTCATCAGGGTTTAATAAGCTCTGGTGTGAAGGCGGAGGATAAATAAAGCATTTCATTTATGGATGATTTAACTTAGGAAACAATTATAACAACTGAAAGGGAAAAACAAAGCGAAAAAAAAAGTAACAACAACAACAATAGGCAGGAAGCAACTGAGATCAAGTTTTCTTATAATGTGCTTTGTTTTTCACCATTTTTTGAACCGCAGATGTTCTCTTCCTTGTTTCTTCTTTATACAGTAATTTTCTCAACAGAGAGCTTAGACCTCCACAAAAATGGTGGTCATAAATTTGGGCAACTACTTGACTCGCAATTTGTACAACATCCTTATAATCCCCATGATAAACATATTTGGTACTAGGGAAACTTGCAATTTCCTCTAATTGACCAAGTGAAATGTTGTCTCCCAGACCAATAGCATATATTTCGGCACCGCTATCTTGCAGTGATTTTGATGGTTTCTTGACGTCATCAACAGACTTGCCGTCTGTTAAAACGATCACTACATCTGGGATGTTATCTCTTCCACTTGGGTTTATAACAAGATCTTCGACATCTTTCAAGCCTTTGCCGATTTTAAGATCACCAAATGGAATGGGTATTAATCCTGCCAAAGCCAGAAAAAGCGTCTTTTTGGCAATTCTTTTGAAATCCAAAACGACGTGAAACGTGTTTCCTTCCACAATCAACCCAACTCTCGATTCAGAACTTGATACGTCAAATGCGTGCGTCACGTATTTCATAAAGGAAATTGTTTTCTTCCAGTCCCCAAAACCCATCTTCCCGGAACTTTGAATGAGAAACACCAGATCCACCTTGTTGGGTCGTGGACCTGCGAGGCAATAGACTTTGTTGGAATCCCTTAGCTTACGGTTTCTAACCTTTACACTGGCGAAGAAGACAATTACAATCATTTAACTGTTTTTATCTCTACGTTTTCCGATTAAAATGCCATTAGAAGAGACTCACCTTCGTTTCCCAGTTGTGATGGTTGACTTGGTGACCCCACCCCTATGGGTTAAAAGATAAAGTTGCTTTTAGCTGCACTCGTTTAGTAAAATTATGTCTTTCCCTTGATTAAATTATTGCAAAAGACCGAATTTACGTGCTTAATTTTGCTAAACATGGCTGTTAAAAAAATGGTGCTTACCATGATGTCGTCAATGTTGACGTAGGGGTCACAAATACTTTAAAATATCTTCAGGTTAATTTCAGGAGTTGCATGGCGGTCACATATACATAGCTTAAACGGTTTCGAAGTCGTTCAATTTTAAAGATGGAGAGGGAATCAAGCCCCTCTACCCCCAGGTCTGAATGAGGTTAAATCGTGATGAGGATCATCCCACATGAAGAGTCCCTACAACTTCACGCTGATGCCCATAAAGTATCTGAACAACAATCTGAAACGCGACACTAAATCATAAAATCTTCAATCAACATGTGCTCAGAGTCGGTCACGTTATAAATACAGGATGATCGTTAAATAGGAGCACTGGTCACCGTAAATGTCCTCACAATTATTTCAATTTCAGTTCCAGATTCAGTTTTAGTCTAAAGATGTAGCCTGAAATAAGTGGTTGCAATGCAAACTGATATCAGGATTACAATATTCTTGAAATTCCCATAATAGTCAATACAATGTCTACTCTTCTCCATTTTGTTTTTCTTATTTGGTTATACTGTTTTCAGTACTACTAGAGAAATCTTTTTATTATAAAGAACACAATCCCCTCCTAACACTAAATAATAAACAAACAAAACATAATAAACAACAAGAATAAAATACCATCTCTGACTGATGATCCAGAGAACAATAGATCAGCCTGATCGGGCTCTTAAAGGTGGCTGACCTCACAAATATTTTTACTGATATGGAGAAACTCAGAGAAAAGATAATAACTGAAAGGTGTACTATAAACGCAATTTTCCGATTTGGTAATATCTATGGGAAGAGTGTTTGTTTGAAATTAGTATTTATAAGTTCTTGTTCTTGTTGCATTCTTCTAACAGAATCTTATCAACTGCCTAATATACATGTAGGAACCCCAAAATTGGCTATAATGCCAGGGATATGAAAATCTCACCATTTACTGAAACAATGTTTTTTGAAGGGCTTGGTTCTTCCTCCGGATTCACTGAAAATTAATCAAGTATGGAGATAATTTAATTTTAACGTAACCTCTAGTCAGAGACATTAAAAAAGTCAGCTGATGTAAATTAACGACCAATACTTCAAGTTGTAGCTCATGGGAGGTAGATGCCACGAACCGAAAAATATCAATGCAATATTTGAACCAGGAAAACTTCTATTAAGTGGTGGATCGCTGATTCGTTAGAACTTTGGACGCCTTTTGGCAAAAATTTGCCGATGACCGGTTCAGATTGCAGCCTCCTGTGATTACGAATTATTACGTGGTAAACGTAAGGCCACCATTCATAGCCAAATGAGACAAACAACAAACGGAAACAACAACAACTCAATGTAACGTCCAATATTGCAGTATAGATGGTGAAGATATAACTCTGGTTGTGGTAAGAAGGTCACGGCGACGCCAAATGCCAAAATATTCGGCTGGATTTCTACGGAAGGTTCAGTTGGATAGGAACGGGCAGGCGGAGAGGGGAAATTTATCGCCTGTTTTAGCATCCATGGTTTCAGTCGTAAAATGTGCGTGCACATCTATCCGAGGTAGATTTACGTAGCTTTACCTGTACATGAACTACAATAATTAGGGGATTTGCTAAATGTGAATTTATACACAACAATTGCATTTTTTTGCTTCCCTCCTTGTTATTTGTTTGCTGTTTTTGTTTTTGATTTTGTTTGTTTTTTTGTTGTATCGTCAGTGTTGTTGTTGTAGGTCTTTTTCAGGTGTACTTACTTGCAGAGTCTGACTCGTCTGACGTCACTTTAAGCTCTGCAGGGGCTACAAGATCAAACGGAATGATTAGCAAAACTTTAGATACGTAAGCAGAGAACAAAATAGAGCTTGCAGTCATGCTTCCTTAAATTTGGTAACCGTGTTTTGTTACTGAATGAAATCCAATTTTTAAATATGCTCGTGTACGCTAAAACTGTTGTAATTTGTAGGATTCTGGCGTGGAGCAAGGTATGTGTGTCTTTTGAATCTGAATTAAAGCTATGGGCTAGCTTACCTTCAGCAATACTCTCTCCCTTGGAATCTGTTAACGATAGGAATACAGAACATTTGTGAGAGATTTGTAATTTTGGAATCATTGAAAGTATTTTGTTCTTATCTACTACATATTTCATACTGTCCCCTTCAATGATTAATGACCCAGTGCTGAATCAGTGCGTAAAGAAGGCGAAAATTTAATCTCCAATCCGTTTTTTAGATTATAGTTCTTACTTTAATAAAGCCGCAAATCTAACGGACTTTCTAACCTTCGCATAGCTTGGCTACCAGTTTTGTCACCAAGGTATTCAGCTGATCGTGGTCTGCATAAAACGTATCCGGTACATCTGAAGCCATATCACTCGCTTCCATAGAATCGCCCTCCGTTCCGATACCCACCGTGTAGATTTTCACTCCAGCCTTTTTAAGAGTATTAACACCATGTTCTATCCTGTCTTCTGATTTCTTAGACGACAACAAAATCAATGCCTTGGGGATCCCTGGTCGGGCACTTTTGTCATACAGTTGTTCTTTTGTAAACGTAAGGGCGTCTCCGATCCTGCTTCCTTGGGCTGGTGTTTTGACTTCTTCAATTGCTCGAGATAAACTTGGCATGTCAAAGTATTCGTTGAAGTCAAAAGCCATATAAGGCTTTTTACCGTATACAACGAGCCCAACGTGCGTCCCTGCGTCCGAAATCTTGATCTTTTGAGCAGTCTCTTTAACAAATTTAAGTGCTTTCCTGAAGGTTCTTTCATTTTCTTTAGGTGGCTCGCTGTAGCTTTCTGCCACCAAAAAACCAAGCTCTAATGCTGGTGTTTCACAGGCGCTGTTGTTGTCGTCAAATAGTTCCCCTTGTGGTACAAAGATAACAAAAAATACATATCCCTCAAAATGATGAACAGCATTAATATCTCGTAAAAACCTTTTTGTTTAAAATATTCCATGGCATAACAACAACTGTTTAACTAAGATTTTTTCATTGCAATTCGGAAATACCCTAATCTTCAGGCGGGGGATGCAGGTCATATTCAACTTTCTCACCACTACAGCATAGAAAAGCAAAATTATCATTCTCTTTTGAAATGTGATAGGAAATATGGAATGTTTTTCAAACAGCTTTTCCTCTTACCCATTAATTTGGCAACGTCTTCTGTTCCATTGATATCTGTCGAGCCTGCAACAGCCATCATAAAAATTTATAGTTGAATTGTCGTCCAGCAATGATATGAGAACCTTAAAATTTGATAAGAGTGTTTAAGGTACCGATGAGGCTTACCTTGCCGGGTTAAAATAAAAACGAAAACTGAAATTGGCAGGACTTACTATTTATATTTTATTTTAACTATGATGCGGGTGTTCCTTGTATTTGTTCCGTATCGCATCTTAGAAACAGAGACGAAGAAATTAGAATGTCCCTTTAGTACTGAAGATCAAAAGTTATAAAAACGGTTTAAAGACGCTGTATAAAGTATATGTACATTTAGCCTTCCATTATATCCGACAGTTAATATATTTTGAAGATGCTTTTTGAAATAAACCTTCCCAAACTGTTATCTTTCTGAGTTGACTATGCAGCATTCTCATTTTGTTCAATTCTTTAAACGGAATTAGAAAAATTGCAATCGAATAGAAAACTAACCCGATGAAATAACAGCAAACAAAATATAAGCAATCAGACTGAAAAACGTGGAGGAGCTCATTGATCCCATTTTGTAATAAGCCACAGTGTGGTATCCCTTTGTACAGCGTTTTGTGGAAATATCTTCAAGGAGTTAGAGGCATTGTCTCCTTTAGTGGGCCTAGATGTTAGAAAATCTGCCAACAAAGGAGTAGAAGTTTGACCAGCAGTTTTATTGAAATTTTTCAAGGTTGGCGCAACATTTTGTTTTTATCTGCCGTTATTAACCTGCACGTTAAGATGGATTTAATTGGTAGCCTGTCAAGGGCACCACATGGATATTTGCTAAAACCTGCCGTAGTTTTTAAAATAACCTATTTTATAAACAAAGTATTAAAAGTCATAGTCATTAAAACCCAGTATGTCTCAAAAATGACCAACATCAATTTTTTCCCGATAATATCAATGTACAGTTAAAAGAAAAGATTATGAGAATTAAGAAAATGATCACCAAAGAGAATGCTTTTATCTCATCAATTTCTCACTGCTTATTTATTAAGGAAATGTATGAGGACCAGTCTTGAGAACTTATGTCTGGATATTGGGGGTTAAAGAGAATTTGATTCATAACTCGTTGATTATCGATTTCTATACAAACCCATGGATCGATATAATCTTTCTAATGTATCAAGGCCAGATATGACTGTACCCCCCACGTTTTTTTTTTTTTTTTCCTTTTCAATTAATACAGGGTCCCAGCTAGAATACTAGTGTATTAAATTTTACGTCCACAAGCACAGAGACGTGATTTTTTCGACAATTAAAGTGACAGGTACAACTGGAAAAATTGGAATTAGTGAAATTGTAGCCAAGCGCTTTAATTAGATTTGTCGACGGAAGTTGACAATGGTGTAAGGAAAGGAAGAAACAATCACGGGTCGTGAAATTGAAGTCTGACAAGTCATTTCGCTACTCGCGTGCCCCAGGCTCCTAAAGAATTTCAAGTCTGCTAGATATATATAACAAGATCAACGAGTCTCACGCTAGTGACAAAAGGAATATATTGCTTCTAGTTAAGTAAAAGGAAAAAATTAGAGTAAATCAGTCTAATCAAAACAGGAACGGATAAAATAATTTTTTTTAGTTAGTTTTAGCTATTTATCGTTAGGGGGACATGAGTATCAGTTTGTTGCCTCTTTTCTGGTATGCTGTGTAATAATTCATTTTGAGACCCTAGGCTAAGCAAAATTTTATCCTGCTATCATATACATACCTTTTTACGAGTAAATTGTTTTTAGATTCATTTTTTTTTTTACTTTCCTAGCTTTTACTATTTGAATGACTATTTAAACATTATTTTCACGTTATTTTAGTATCTGAGTTTTTAATATCAATTATTAGTTATCTTTTATTTGAGTCACCAATTAGTAATAATAATAATAATAATAATAATAATAATAATAATAATAATAGGCTTTATTTAAAGAGGGTAAAACACTTAACAGTCGGTGCTAAGACACTGGTGACTTTGTGCCCCTCAAAACAAATTACAAATATAGATTCTACAACTAAAAAGCTATAAAATATACTATTTTCAAAGATAATTTAGGATAAAATGTAATAGATAATTTCTAAAAAGACATTATGACTAAGATAGATAAAAACAACATAAAACGTATATACAATTACAGTCTAAGTAGCATTGCAGCCTTTTTAGTGCTAGGGGCTAGAGATTCTTGACACTTTAATAAATTTCACTGCTACTACACTAACTAGACAAGACAGGACAAGATGATTTATTAAACTCAGCTCAGTTTTACATGACATAAAGGTTAAATTTACTTAGGCATCTAAACACAGTACAACTAAGGAATACAAGAAAAATGGTAACAACAAAATGGAGAGCGAGTAGGGATCATCCAAATAGAAAAGGCTAATCTAGTGGATGACCCCTGCATTAAAATACATTTACACACAGAGTACAGAACACATATACATATTTTTTATAAAAAGTATTTCTTCATGCGCTAAGGCAGATAATTAATTAGAATAACAATTGAGGATAGCGTTCTTAAGAGTTTTACGAAATACTCTAAGTTGATATCAGTTGATAGCCAATCAGATTAATAATTAAATTTAGTTGTTATAGTTAATGATCAAGGGTGTTTAGCGCTTCCTTGCAATTTTCCTATTATTATTCTGTATTCCTTAATGTTGTAATATGTACGTAGTAGATACATGAAAATATATAATTTTTCTCGGTTAATCGAGCGGCGGTATTCTGCAAATCATCGCTCAAAATACAAAAAAAAAGGGTCAGCACTGAAATTAAAACCAGAGCGACCCCAACCCAAGCTAATATTTTTCCAAGGGGAGCACTGACGAAAAATTATAGTATAGCCGAACCTCAGCTAACTCTATAAATAAATTTTACCCCTCAAGTCATCACTCACTTTCTTTGCACACTGTCCAAGGACTGTGTGCAGAACACAGAGCCACGTCCTGGTAGACAATTTAAGGTACGTTAAGATCCGAGGACGACGACGGAAGCAAAGAAGTCTCTGGAAAAATGAATTCGCTTTCTTTCAATCTTCATCGCGATTACTCCAAGTCACTAACTTTGTCAGTTGTAGGGGCGCTTTCCATTCAGCCCAAAATTTTGGAAATTTCGGTTGGTACATCAAATGGAACGGACCATTTCAGTTTGACCCGACCGGAATATTCGCGACCAGCTTTGAAGGCGGTCTACTTTGACCGGTCTGGTCATTTCGGTCTATCAGCACCGCACTTTGTATCCTGCTTAAAAGAACAAGTAGTTTCCAATGGCAAGTGAAGTGCTGTGAGTAAAGCATGACATCTCAAATTAAGTTTGAATCAGTTGCAATTTCTTTCGATTTTTTATATTTGCCTTTAACACTGACGCAACACGACACGTAGGTGAAAAAAAGTGTGTATAATCAAGCTACAATTGTATAAAAGCCCGTAAGAATAAATCAGCGTATTATTCAGTCTGAAACCTGCCCACGATATTTAGGGACAGACCACTAGAAAAATTATGGGGGGGGAAGGGGGGGGTGGTGGGGAGGAGGGGAACTTTCGAGCCGCAGGAATTTTTTTCGCTATCAAATTCTTCGTATGAATCTTTTTTTAGGCCATAGCATGAATATTTTTTCAGGATTAATTGGCGTGCATGAATTTTTTTTCCATTTAATTTTCCCTTGCGCGAATATTTTTTTTGTACTTCGCCCACTCTCCCCCATAAGTTTTCTAATGGTTCGTCCCTTAACCAAAGCAATTTATCGATTAAGCTGAAATAAATACAACAAAGCCTGGCTGAATACAAATTTGGCCAAAAAATCGATTTTATTTACCGTACAGTTCTAGGATTTATTTCGAATTGTTCGAATATTCTGAGAAACGTATCGCTTCAATTCACGAGAATTTTTTACTGTTCGCTGCATTCATACAATTCGCTTGCAAAAGTGTGGCTTTCTACAAGAAAAAGGATTCCTCCGCCCTTAGTTTTTCACCGCCCCTCTTCGACAGTCGAGTGTTCTTTAAGATATAAGCAGTATTCACTTTTCTCTTCTAGAGTGTAATTTTGAGTTTTGAGTCGACGCACAGTGGCTTGGGTCGGGTCTGTGACACCGTTCCATTGGGCACGTGAAGTTTCCGAAATTTCAAACCGGAATTTTTGTTGAATGGAAAGCTCCCTAAGTGAACCATCCTAAAGTTGAATTCCTAAGAACCATATCCAAGTTCAGAAAAGAGAAAGGAAATTTCGTCGTCGCTTGTGTACTTCCTATGTAAAACGTGAAATTACAGGATGAAATTAGGCATTCTCACTTCGTAGTCGTGCAGTGACGGCAAAGAAATGTACAAAATTAAAAGAAAAGCGCGATGCACGTGAAAAGTTGAGGTTTTGATTATTAAACCTATTGACGTTCTCGCTGCCTTCGCCGTCGTTGGTTCTTAAGATCACTATTATCCACCGGACGTACTTCACGGTTTCAAACACAAGATTTTACATCTGGTCCTTTTTATGTACTTCGTAGCTAGCTTTCGACAAGAACGTTCGTGCAATGAAATGAATTATTCAAGAAGTTTTAAAGGTCACTGAAAATTAATATTTTTATGGATTCAGAGTTTTACCAAGTTTTAAGGGTTTCGTATTTTTATTAAACTCGCTCACCAAACACTCTTTCTGCTAATCTACGTAGGCTCACTGTTTTTCTCAGCGATGACGGGCAGATCTTCCTTCGGTTTCCCTCAAGCCTGTAAGTTAGTTTTGAGCCAACAGGAACGTCCGATCCAACGTTGTTTTCCGGCAATTCAGCCGCAGTTTTGTGTCTGTCTGTACTGTTATGGGAAATTACCCGCATTAGCCTCTCTCGCGCGCCAATACAAGCGCTCTTCAAGGCCCCCCGGGAATACGAAAATTGCCTGAAAAGTGTCAGTTCTATTCCAATCTTATTTTCTCAGTGATCGATTGGCTGAAAAAGTGGATAATGGATTATGGGAGAAATGTCATACGAAGAGGAGATTATTACAGAGTCACTTACGCGACGAATTCTAGCCTAGACGCTATGTTTTGTTTTTCTAGGAAAATGGGGAGATAAATTTGTGAAAAAGTGCACCACATTCGAGTTGACTCGAGCAGTGCACATGCCCAAGTTCATATTTCAGCCGCTCAAGAGGGAGGAAATTTCAGTGCAATTACATGAGGTTATCAGCTCGTTTGACCAGAAAAAAAAAAAAGAACCTCCGTTTTGATTGCTTTCAGAACGAAAGCAGTTCGGTGTAGATAAGCACAATTAAATTAAATAACCTTGTCTAGGTTATGACAACAATCTACTCCCACTTCTTTCGTCGAGTATCATTTCTTATCCTGATTGGGCCAAACTAAAAAATTATTCTAATAACTGGTTGACTATTATGTTGTGGATAGGATACAGAGAGGTTACAGGTATCTTATTTTCTGCTTTATTGCCCTGCTAAGCGGCAGTACAGGTACCAGAAAAGTGATACGGTGGTAACAATGTTACTAGCAGATCAGTACGTCTCTTCGAGCTATAACTTAACCACAAAATGATGTCTAGAAATTTGTCTTCCAGGCAAGATGAGGAAAGGTACTATATGCGAAGTTTATGTTTACGTTGTAAACAACAGTTTAAGTCAATTTGTTTATTTACGTTAGGAAATTTCTTGAGAGCAACATCGAGGATTTTGTTGACCTTACTACTTGTTTTACGACTGGCAGGAGGTAACCTTGAGGGAAACACTGTCAAAGGTCAGTATGATGCAATTTAAAATGGTTATAGATATTACCAATTAGTAGACACTGCCACCTCAATATTCTGACAAGGATGACCTTCTGTTATGAGGTTCATGGGAGACTGATTAACTGATTCTAAAACAATGAAGTCCTCACGCGTTACTTCATTTAAAACTACGGGAATGTATTAAATGGGTTAAAGTAATGCTAATACCTTATGTGTGCTTGTAATTATCTTGGAAAACAACACTGACACTTAGCAGAACAGGAATTATGCTAACCTTGCCATCTCCACCCCCCTCTCCAGTTGCTAGCAGGATATTTGATTAGACTTTTAAATCGATTATGCGTGTATGTGTTTGTGTGAGGGTTCTGCCCACAGGCAGGTCCTTCCTTCCATCTAAGGCGCGCCTCTTGACTGATCAAATATATGCCTTTAAGTACCTTTTCGTAACAAAAGTTACTTATAGCTCGATGACCAGGCATTGTTTAATCTTTTGGTGTTAACAACAGGCCAGCAAAAAATGAAAAGATACTGAGTCCATAATTTGGTTCCAGCGATAGTTATTCAGCATTGCAATTGTGAGCTGAAATGATATGTTACGGAATGTTTTTCTTTATCGTAGCATCAGGGCATTTTCTTAGACACTTTGCCCTTGTTTTAAAGCAGGTAGTATTCAACAACTAGGAAAAAACAAAGCACGTTTCAAAACCAAGTATGGTCGTTATGGTAAATATGATTTTACACAGTCGCGTTCGGAGCAACTATCTGTGCATCCAAGTTATCCGATGGACTCGCCGACCCTTAACAAATCAGCGAGATCAGGATACAAAGAGACGATTAATGGGAAAATTGGCTCGAGAGGCACGATTCCAAAACCATCGAGTGAAAGAGCTATTAGAAGGCTAACGAGTGATTTAGAGGGACTTCTACAGTTGCTTAACTCGCGGAAAGACTCACCACAGCAGGATGAGGAGAACGGTATGAAGAAGGCCTCCTCAACAAATGGTAATCAATGCAAAAGAAGACTGTGATAATTGTGATACCTCGTTGTACCTATCTGTTTATTTCCCATGTCGATTCTGTACCTAAAGCTGACATTTCCTTTCACGGCACCACTACTAGTTAGAAACAAAAAACCTTTTCTTTAATGAAATTTTTTTTTCTGCAGGAAAACATGTACATTTTTGAATCCGAAAGTTCAGATTACTAGTACCATGGTCATTTTAATGATTAAAAACTAGAAAGCCACCATAAGCCAGGCCAAATGAAATGAAATGACAAAGTGGCCTTAATAGAGCTGACATTGAATTAGACATTAATGGCCGTTTTCACTGATGTTGCGTTTCATTTTGAAGTTCCAGGTGGTGGCGTAGCGTTTGATCTAGGCTTTATTGTGGACGGATCAAAAGTAATAGATGAACAAGGCACTGGGAATTTTAGGAAATGCTTGGAATTTGTTAAAGAGATTTTAAGGATATTCCCAGTCACCACTGACGGAATACATGCAGGACTGGTAACGTATGGGGAGGATTCGCAAGTTCATTTTAATTTTGACACGGACATAAAACAACTTAACATTGAAGCTAGTATTGACTCAATAACATATCCCGGGGGAGAATCGCAGACAGGAAATGCGCTTTACACAGCAATGACAAAACTGTTTCCTCACAGTGGTCGACAGAACGTTGCGCATGTGCTGATTGTTATCACCGGAAGTGATTCCAAAGATGAAGTAGAACCTGCTGCACAAGAGTTAAGGGCCGGTGGAGTAAGGTTATTTTGCGTTGGCGTTGGTGGGAGATATGATGAATCTCAGCTAGAAGTGATTGCAAACTCGCCTTCGGATACTTACGTCGTTACCTCGGAATTTGACAGTTTGATGAATGTGGTTCTTGTTCTTGTACCTCGAATCTTAGCTGGTGAGTTCTACATATTTTAAAAGTTGATACTACATTTGTTTCTGATGATGTTGATGATGATGATGGCGACGATGTCGATGACGATGGTGATGATGAGGAGGAGGAGGGGGGCAGGAGGAGAATTGAAACAATTTTTGATGATCTTTCTCAAATGCTCAAAACTAAAATGTAAAATGTCACTCCCAAATGGTTGATAATGAGGTGTAGGCACTAAAATCATGATATGTTAAAACAGGAGCCCATAACCCTTGTTACTGTAGTCTCTTGGCTTGTGTTTATACTAAGTCCTTTGATCAGTTAGTTAACTATTTCTTGGTGACAAAAAATAGACTGAAAATCCAGTTTTGGAAAATATGTCGGTCTTGAATGTTCTAAAATATTTCTTTTGATTTAAGTTCTTGATGAATCTGCTGGAAAGCCAACACCGACGCCACCGCAGAGCCTGCTGTCACAAGGAGGAATTGTTGGTAAGAGTTCGCCAGTTAAATAGTCTTCACAGGCCAATTAATCAGTTTTAAAGCAGTGTTTATAGGTGAAGTATAATTTAAACCTTTTCAAAATTAAATTCTCAGAATTATTCATATATTGCTGTTTCAGAGTCTAAGATAGACCTTGGCTTTTTGATAGACGGAACAGACACAGTAGGAGCGGAGAACTATCTTTTGGCTTTGGACTATATGAAAAGCATATATAGCGCATTCTGGACTCAGTTTAGCAGTATTCACCTTGGACTCGTGGTCTTCGGCGAGACAGCGAGATTAATTTTTGACTTTGATAATAAATATGATGATAAAACTGAAACAAATAAGGCCATCGATAGTGCCTCATTCCCAGGAGGAAAAACTGCCTCAATTGGGGAAGCTCTAATTTCAGCTAAGACTCATCTCTTTGGTATCAAACACCATGATTCCTACAAGCGAATTCTAGTTCTTATCACTGGAAGTACTTCAACAGATGATATTTTCACTGGAGCTGAGATGCTCAAGGCCAATAATGTTCATGTGTTCTGCGTTGGCGTAGGAAATCAATATGACGAAGCACAGCTCGATGGAATAGCTTCTGAACCAAGTTCGAATAATATTTTGACAGTACCCAGTTATTCCAACCTTCCATCGCTCACTCAAACTCTTATCAATAAAATCGAGGAAGGTAGGATCACTTAGGCATAAAATACGTTGAAGTAGTGGAACCCCGCCTTACGGCCACCTCGGTAATACGGTCACCTAGTTATTACGGCCACATTTTTTTTGGCCGCCCGGCAAAAACGACCATACATTTTCTTGTAAAGAAACATGGTTAATACGGTCACCTCTTTATTACAGCCAAATGTTTTTGGCCCATTGGAGACCGTATTAAGCGGGTTCTACTGTATTGTTTATGGTCTAGAACGTAAAAATTCGACAGCGAATGGGAGAGGGAAGCCACGAAACTTAGGAATTAGGCTATTACAGTGGAAGCACTCGTAAACGGACATCCTGGCGACGAGAAAAAGGTGTCCTTATCTGGAGTTGGCTGCTTACAAGAATAGTTCTCGTATTCTGCAGCCAGTAGAGAGGTGTAGGGGTAAAATGGCCACTTACGCTAGCTTTCTCCGGTACAAAAAAAGTACTAGGAAATAATCGATTAAAAAAACTGATGACAGTGTTTGGTTATTTTAAAGGGATGAAGGTGAAGGATATAAATATCAGGTTTTTTATTTTTTTATCAAATCAGCCCGAACATCCTACATCCCTCCAAAAGAGCCAATATTTTCATCGGGGAGATTTCAGCGAAATGTTAGTCAACCAGGACAGTCGTCCAGAAAACCAGGACCACTGATAAGGATACCACCGGCTGTTATCTCGCCTCAATCAGGCCAGGTTCGTCCTTCTCCAACCACTACGCCCACCAATTCAACTCCTCCGTCTTCTCTTGTCTCGCCATCTAGACCTGTGTTTGGTGGTGGCGGTAAGATGCCTGTCAATGGAATCATGACTAGTCGACCAACTACTGAAAGACCACCCAAATGGCAGCCGCACGTGCCACCTCTAGTGCCTAAAGAAGGTAATTACTACAGAAGTTCATTAAGAGTTGCATTGGTAAAAGCTAACGCAACGAGCTAAGTTGCAAGGTTTAGGGAAAAATTACCTCATTTTGCGTGGCTTCATCAAATCTTCTATACCAGGTACACTACACCTTGGCGCAAACATTGAGTTTTGGAAGTGGTGACAAACATTTTATTTTTGGTGGCGACACTTATTCCCGTTAGCAATATATAGTTAAAGAACTGTACTCTCGGTTTATGTGTGGCTTAATCTTGATCTACAGATGAGAAGCTTGACCTTGTTTTCTTACTGGATGGACCAGCAAGCATGCCGAATAATGGATTTGAAGCTGTAAAAATATTTATCAAGAAAATATACAGTAACTTTCCAATTGGAGAAGATGCAACTCATATTGGTCTAGTGTTATCTGGAAAAGCCTCGCCTGTTGTCTTGAACCTTACGGATAACAAAGGCGCACAAAGTGTTAACACAAAGGTTCTTTCTACAACTAGTGCAAGTTTTGAGGAGAACGCTTTGGGTAAAGGCCTGATAGCTACTAAGGAAAACGTGTTTGACGTTAGTGCTCGACCAGGAGGGCGCCAAGTATTAATGGTCCTTGCGGTGGGGAAATCAGACGATGATACCAAAATGCCTTCACGTGCGTTGAGAGATAAAGGTGTGAATATTTTCGCTGTTGGAATAGGTAACAACGTGGATATGAATCAACTACGAGACATTGTAACTTTACCAGAAGAGGAGCACTTAACACAATCCACAGTAGAGAATTTAGATACGCTACTCAGTCCAATGGTGCAGAATATAAGGAAAGGTAGGTGTGACCACGGGCTCATTTAGCTTCTTATGGTTGATTAATTATGACAGAAATAGGTGGCGAACGAAGCACGAAGAGGGCGTAGAACGCTAGACACTTGCAACGGGGGAAAGGGCCTTCCCACGTCGTGAGGGTCTCGCGCTCCTCACTCGAGCTCACCTTGCACTTGTCTTAGCTCGCGAACTAGCGCCTTTTCTCTTAGGTGGCAACCTTAAAAGTCTGCTTGCTGTCCCTTTTCCCCTTGTTTTTCCGAATTTGCTTTGTTACTGATGCTTGGATCTAAGACAAAAAAGATGAACTTATTTTCTTTGGTTGACTAAATATTTCAGATCAATGCCTGCTACAACACACTAACATGTCCATTACACGAGTAATATTTTCTAACTTATCATTGGTAAGGTGATTAAGACTTTTAGAATTGTGAATTCTACCTGAGAAGGCGTGATTGTTCCATTTTTTTCTTCTTTAATTTCCATCGATCAAAGTGGCAAACGTGTAATGTTTTGTTTTGGCTGGCTTTGTTTTTGTTTTGTTAATTTGCTTTTTGGTTCTGCTGTTGGTGCTGTTTCGCGGGTAATAGTAGTGCCTTTTCTTTTCTTAGTTCTTGCTGAGTCTGTGGTTCCTTTTGGACCGGCAGGTAAGGGTTTTGTTTCATATTCCTTGAGATGGTCTCTCACGTTTTATTATTAAACAAAACCCGATGCTTTACACTGACTGAAGCTGTTTAGTCATTGCAGAATTGGGCTGTCTTAGGAATCTACCAAAACGCTGTACTCACTGAAGGACTGCATGGGACTGAAATATTATTTGAAGTTGTAATTATTTACTTAAGTGGAATTTTAACTATCAAGAATACAGGAAACATTTATTCAAAACATTTTCCAGCCATATTGTATTTTACTGCAACCATATTAATGCGACCAGTCATTATCATCAAAGAAATATTGTATTATATCTTATTATATATTTTTACATTTCTTAAGGTCTCAAAATGGATCTTGGATTTCTCCTAGATGTCAGTTTAAAAAATCTGAGACATGATCAGTTCCAGAATGTATTGAACTCTGTAAAGTCAATTTATGCTTCTTTTGAAATTGGCGAAGACAAAACCAGAGTCGGAGTAGTGACATACAGCACTCGTCCACGAATAGCAGTTTCGCTAGACCAATATACCACCAGACAATCTCTCGACACTGCAATTGATCGGATAGTAGTGTCTCCTGGGCAAAGCGCATTAGGAAAGGGCTTGTCAGCTGTACAAAATGAGCTTTTTCAAGGAAAAACACGTTCAGAGACTCCCAAAGTACTTGTTGTAGTGACCGCGGGAACATCTATAGATGACTTGGTAAAACCATCAGCAGAGCTAAAGAGACTTAATATAACGATCTTTTGCGTTGGAGTAGAAGCTAACGTGAACAGAAATCAGCTCAATATCGTAGCTTCTTCCCCTGTGAAGGATCACGTGATGGTGGGAAGTGTATCGTACCGAGAAACTGCAGGAGAAAATTTGGCTTCAAGGATAAAAAGAGGTACGTAATGTTAACTTCTCCTTCTTCGGGGTAAGGAGAAAAACAGAGTACAGCTTATTCTCTATTCGTTCAATTATGCTGATACGGAATGGGCAAATGTCAATACATCGTCACATACACACATGAAAATTTGCAAAGAAATACTTGAAGAGAATGCGATCCTAAAGTTTGCGTATTTTGGCCCTCATCGCAGCTGGCGAGTCACTTAAACATTTCTAAAAGGTCTGATTAGTCTGAATTATGGATGAATACGTTTTGGGTTCCTAAATTTTAGTGATGAAAACTATATATAGATTCTAAACACTACAGACAAACACAAACTGGACTGTAACAAATGAATTAGCATGATAAAATAACGAGGCAAGGAAAAACAAACAAACGGAACAAACACGGTGACAGGTCTCTAAAGATCAAGAAGTTAAAAAAATTGAAAGCAGATTACAAAAAGGTGTTTAATGTTACCTTCAGCTGTCCAGGTAGACCTTGGCTTCCTGGTAGATGGTTCAAGGAATGCATTGGAGTCAGACTTCAAGCAAAGCCTGGATACTGTGAAGTACATTTACAGCACTTTTCCCATTTCACAAGAAGACGTCCATGTGGCTCTCGGTATTATTTCCAGTAGTCCTGAGATCATTTTCAGTTTTGATAAATACTTTGATAAGCAGAGTCTTGACATGTCTATTAGCAGCGTAGAATTTCCGGGGGCTTCGCAAAATTCAAACATTGGCCAAAGCCTCTCACTTGTCAAAGAAATGTTATATAGTAGCAGTTCAAGGAAGGCGGTCAGACAGATCCTGGTGATATTGGTGCACGGCGAATCAGATGATAGCCTTTCTGATCCGGTTAGGCGACTTAGAGACAGTGGGGTAGAAGTCTTTTGTCTTGGCGTTGGAAAAAAAATTAACGTCAGTGAGCTCGCTGAGATAGCTTCAACACCCACAGAAAATCATGTAGTGATGGATAACATTATTAACCTGCCAAGAGGAGCTCGGGACCTTGTAGACAAACTGCAGATTGCTAGAGTTCAACAAGGTACGTTATCAAATGAAAGGAAACGTCTACTCAAGAATATTCTTTTCATGATTATTGTAATGTTCGACCATGTAGACAAGGATGATTGGGTTCTTTGGGTTCATCAGTTATGTAGAACAACTGAAAAATAAAGTTCATACATTAGAATAAAATGTTTTACAGTTTACTTTTCATTAGTTTTCTTTTAGCAAAACGAATCTATCAATTTTACTATAGGTTTACCAAGACCGCAAAGCTCCGAAATTTATTCCTGCGCATTCTGATACTTGATTTCTCTTTCTTTCCAATTTGCATGTATTTCGATAATTACAGAGCCTTTTAATTTACTTTTGCTACATCATATTTATATAGTAAGTTATTTTATTATGTCAGTAGATGGAGGGCGAGTTCCTGTTCAGCAGCAGTTGAATAAGCAACGTAGAGGAGGTAAGAAAAATGTTTGATATATAAATGGTTTGATTCAGAACATAAAGCTTTTCACTCGCTTTTTCCAGGAAACATAACATAAATATTTTGCTACCTGGAAATTTAACAGCACGAGTTCTCATGTTCTAATCGAGGTCAAATGACATCTTTAATGAAGGTGTTTCCCGCCAAAAGTCTAGCCTCTGAGTTGGCTGCATTCTGCGGCAGAAGGTCACAGTTTGAACTGTTACCCATGAATATTCACCGCCACCTCTTATAGAAAAATATAATTAACAATCTTCAAAAATTACTTCACCTTTGAAGCGTGGTTATTGTAAAACTCAGCTGTGTACACGGGAGATTGTTCACTCAATATTGCGATACGCGTTATATCAATACCAGTAATAAGTCGAAGCAGATCGACAATGAATTATTTTTCTTTCAGCTGCTATTGATCTCGTAGTACTTGTGGAGAGAAGCAAAAATACAAAACCTGAAGACTTTGAACGGATAAAAGAAATAGTACGATCAACCTATCATAATTTCCGAGTTTCACAGAATGGTGTCCATGTAGCAGTGGCGTTCTTTGGAGTAGAAACACAAATTGTCTTCAACTTAAACACATATGACGATCCTCAGGAGATGGATATTAACATTAATAACGTAGCTTACCTTTCTGGTCCCAGCATGGCAGGAAACGCCTTCCGCGATATTAAAACCCAAATCTTCGACCCGAATTCGCGCCAGACCGTTCCTCGTGTGGTTCTTACTATAATGACCGGGACGCCTAGTGATGAGATTGAAAGAGCAGTAAATGAACTAAAAAAAGATTGCACCTTGATGTTTGCTTTGGGTCTCACCACCACCTTTAGTCCGCAAACTTTGAATGTCGCTTCCGGTAAGCCTCGTTCGGAGTACTTGCTTATCAGTGAAACATTTCCGGAGGCTAACATGGTCGCTCAGAAAATGGCAGATAAAATCAAGAAAAGTGGGTATCACTCTATATATTGTTCATTTGCAACTTTTTATTTCATAGGTACAATGTCTAACTAGTAAGTACGAATGCATACTTACATATGCCCATATCATTAGCTACTTCACCTTTTGCCGGCCATTTTCACTCACGCTTATATAATCCTGCTTTGTTTGTTTGTTTTTCTCGGAAGCCTCTTATGATATTCATGTGTTTTAAATTTGACTTCCTATGATTATACTCGTATTTTAATTTGACTGCTTCGACACTCCCGGATATTAACAAACTTCTTAGGATGGTATTGATTCCAAGGTGTGCCTTTCTTATCGAGTTAACTCGTAAATAAATTTAAATTATGTTTACATGAGTCTTGCTGTCCGGGTTTGCCCCTTTGCCGAGATCCCGATACGTTAGTTAGATGCAAAAATAATCAACTTTTTGATCACATGGCAACCCAACCCAGCTCAGCAGACGGGGCCAAACTTTAGAACTCACTAAGTTATTATCTTAAGGTTGGCTTTAATAATTTTTGTACGTTTTCTTAGTTGTCTCTATAGAAAAATCTCGTTCTCCCCGCTGCGCTCAGCTAGGAGGTAAGAACACTCTGTGATATGAATATACCACTGAATCGATATCATTCATTCCGTATTGTCTTTTTGCGGGCCCCAGTATTCTTAGAGAGTGCGATTTGATAGATGGATTGCATTATTATATTCCTACAGATTCAAATTTGGATATAGCCTTCATTGTAAGCGATTGCCAAACAACTGCCAAAGATAGCTTTCAACAACAGCTGGATTTCGTTAGTGACCTACATAAGTCTCTGGCATTGGCTCCTGACAAAAATCGTGTTGCCATTATCTCAGTCGCCAATGGTGTCCAAATTCTTCAACCGTTAACAAGTGCTCCATCAGACCCAGACGCCGTAGTGTCAGCATATATTAAACAGCCTACCGCCGATTGCACGATTGGAAAGGGGCTGGAAACCGCACGCTCAATTTTTGAAGCAACCGGTGTTAGAGGAGTTTTGCAAATATTAGTGGTTCTTTTAGCTGGGAAGTCGATTGATGATATTTCAAAGCCTTCTCAGAATCTTCACGAGGCGGGCGTGCTAGTATACACAGTTGATCTTAGTAATACGCAGCTAACAAGGAAGTCTGATGTAATTAAAATGGTTGTTACAGATCCTGCGTCTGAATTTTTTATATCAACTCCCGGATTTCCTATCTCTGGGTCTACTAGGAAAGCTCTATTAGAAAAGTTAACAAGCGGTATGTCAAACAAGTGTTTATTTAAAAGTACTTTCCTTATATTATCTGCATCTTTTTCCTGCACTAGCTGCTGTTTAATTCTCTTCTGTGATAACTTTGAAAATCGTTTTTAACTTGAGGCTTCGTGGTTGTGTTGTTGTGCTTATTCACGAAAAAGAAAACTGGCAATGTTTTTCCCGCCTTCCGTCATGCCACTTTCCATCATACCTTGATCACGTGCTGTAATGTATTCCGAGCGGGGTACATTGCTTAATGTATCACGATCGGGATACATTTGATTTTAGTCAAGGCCACGTGACCAAGAATCAACCAATGGCAGTCCCTGTCTAGCTGAGTGAAAGTCCAGGAACATAACAATAGTTGATGACATTTAACTTACCTATGGAACATTGCTCTTCGAAAGCTGTTGTTCAACAGTAGCAATGTAACGAGGAACTCAAGTAAATTAAGGCATGGGTCAAAAGCTATTTTCGTTGAAAACTGAGGGGGTTGTCTATTTTGTAACTATTTACAGTAAATCTGTAAATTGTATGTAACACGCGATTTCTCAGAAAGTTATTGCTATTTATACAACAGCATTATGCAAATTAGGCCACGTGAACTCTTATGGCCACAAAGTCCCAAACACTCTTTAAGCAAAAATGGCACTGAGCAGTTTAAATTCAAAGTTATTCAACTTAATTGCTACAACACAACTTGCAATATAGAGAACTACAAAACTGTGCTTGGCAACATTTGAATGTGTAATTACTTTTGTAGATAAACGGTTTTTTTTAATACCAGTACCCAGTCCCCCATTAGAAGTAATTCCTCTAGTCGGAAATTTCCTTTGCAATATCTTAACATTGCCAAACACAGAAATGATAAATATAAAGGCCTTAAAATTATGCAGCTAGTCTAGTTGTCTAGCACTTCTTTTTATTAATTATTCAGTCATTTATGTATTTATTTACATGTAAATGCTGTTTTGTTTTGTTTTTGTTTTTGTTTTTATGCAAACGATAGTCATCCAAATAAGCAAAGAGCTGGTTTGTTCCCCGTCAATGAAAGGATGTAACAATAACAACACCAGCGGTTAGTATCCTGATAAATCAAATTGCAATCCGCTTAATATAACTGGATTTTTTGCGAGGTTGCAGTTAGTCTGCTTCACTGCCGTTCTTCGTTTCGTCACGCCATGCTCCTCTCAAAGAACGACTGTGTAGCAGACTAGGTTGCAGTTTGTACTTGGAGTTCTGTATTTTCTTATATCAGCAATTCTCTCAGATGCTAGAAATTCTGTGGTAACTAGAGTGTTAAGAGAATTGCATAGTGCGTTCGAATTGTACTCACAATGCTAATCTAGTCAGTTATGTTTAGCAGCGATCACTATGTACTAGTTTAAAGCTGAAGTTAAGTTCACTTTTGTTTTCGTCCGCAGGACTGCAACCATCCCAGGTTCAACCACAAAATACCAGCGAACCTTCGTCAAGCGTCTCACCAGTGGGCAGCAGCATACAAGGCGGAAACCACTCCAGAATGGCTGCTATTGATTTAGTATTCTTGGTTGAGGGCTCTGATGCAGTAAATGACTCTCTTTTCAGCACAATGTTTGACATTGTGAAAGACATTTTAACTCGGTTTCCAGTATCAATAAACAGGACACACGTGGCAGTAGCAGTTTACGCTGCAGAAACAAAGATAGTTGTAAATCTGAATGACATCTACAACAGCAGTAAAATTAAGGAGGCGTTAGACTCAGTGAAAAAACCGAATGGTTATAACTTGGCTGGTAAAGCTCTTAAAACGGTCAAAACTGACATCTATGATAAAACTGGAAGAACAGGTGCTGTGTCACGTGTTCTTTTACATATAATGTGCAGTGAATCACTTGATGACGTCATCCAACCTGCTAAAGATCTGAGGGAGGAAAGGGTAAAAATAATAGCTGCGGGTGCCTGTCCTAAAGTTAAGAAAGCCGAACTTTGCAACATTGGTAGTCCACCCTTGTGTGATAACTCAGTCTTAATACAAACATTCAAGCCACCCTCTTCTCCAGGCAGGGAACTGGCAGATCGACTGAAGAAAGGTTCGTCAGCACTTTCAAGTCACAGGAAGGGCAAGATATATGCCCTATGTCAGACATAAATGTACCATGTCAAAATGCATCTAGACCCTATGAATTTTTTGTTCTTTGTTAGTTATATGCGATCAGACTGTAACCATCACTAAAAATTCATCTAATTAACTAGTAAATTGTTCCTGTCAAATAGTCGATCATGTTATTGTTCTAATTATTTTAAACTTTTACATATAGGTGTTCCAGTTGAAAATGTTACCCATCCTTCGACAGGTGAGGTATATAAATTGTTCATTTGCTTGCTTAGCAATGCAAACTAGTAAAAACCTTATTCCTGTCGAACAGTCCATGAATTATGTTATTGTTCTAATTATTCTTCATTTTTAAATCTAGGTGTTCCAGTAAAAAATGTTACCCAGCCTTCGACAGGTGAGATGTATAAAATGCGCATTTTCAAACCTTGCAAAACTAGTAAAAATCTTAAATAGAGAGCTGTGGTTTGTATGAAAAAATGCGATTACAATGTAGTATAAGCATACGATATTGTCATTAATATATCATTATCATCGTCTTTTCAACATCATCATCATCATCATCATCATCATCATTCTTATTATTATTATAATCAAGAAGATAAACTGCAATACCACCTAACATCTCAAGGTTTCTTCTTCTCAAATGTTATCAAGTACTTATTGTCATCCGTAAATTCTATTTGGTCAGAGGCCCAGTCTCATCTACCCAAGAACATTTACAATTTTACCATCCGCTACATCAACAACTCCCTCCCTACACCTAAGAATATGGCAAGATGGGGATTATTACAAAGTCCTAATTGCTCCTTTTGCCTTAATCCTGAATCACTCCTTCAAGTTGTCGCTGGTTGTCAACAGTACCTGGAGACGCGACTCAATCCTTAATTCCATTGCCAAGTCACTTCAACCTGTAATTAATGTTCACTCTTCACTCTATGCAGATGTTAATGGTTTTCTGAATCCCTCAATAATAACTGGTGAAAATTATCGTCCAGATCTTCTTTTCCTAATACAGTCCAAGTGCCTATATGTTCTAGAATTAACAGTTGGTTTCGAGTCTAACCTTAACAACAATGCAGTACGTAAGAAAGAAAAATATCTGAACTTGATCAACGAAACGAGTAGAAATTACAGATGTGTGAGATTTTTAAATCTCTCCATGAGTTCCCTTGGCGTTTTCTCCGATGAATGCTCCACGTTCTTAGACATGATGAATGACTTTGGCATTGACAAAAAGCAGCAATGTTATATAATCAAAAAAATGATAAATATAGCCATTAGAGCAACATATTACATCTTTTGTTGTAGAAACAGGAACTGGGATAGCCCAGAGTTAATGCAATTTTGATTTTTGTTTTTGCCTTTTTTTGTTTTGTTTTTGTTTGTTTTTGCTTGTTTTGTTTTTTCTTTTTAATAATCCAATCTCAAGCAGCATTTGTAAATTGCCTATACGTAGCGAGATTTACAATTTTACATTCAAAAACACAAATAAAGTTTCCATTATTATCATTATTTATTATTATTTTTATATTACTAGACAATGTAAATTACCCCTGGGAGCAAGCAACAAAAAGTTCCTAAAGGTCCCAAAGGAGTCCTTACATTTGGGTCCCTAAATAGCCAAAAATTCGGTAATATTCCAGCTTTTCCCAACAGAACCGCTTTCTGGATCACTTCAAGTCTGATGGTAATGTTAAGCTTTCCCGCATATTTCTCAAACATATCGGAAACAGCTCCTAATGTTCAGTCCACAATTGGGACAACCGTCACTTTCTTCAGCTTCCACAACTCTCCTATTTCTTCTGGACGAAATTGGAACTCCTCTATTTCCTCCACTTCCTTGTTTTTTACTCGTGCATCTTCAGGGACAGCCGGCGATGTCTATGAACTGAGCCTCCTCACACCTACTGGTGGCCTTGTTCCACAAAGCGTCAAGTTCTATCTTATAGCCTTGTGTCTCTAGGGTCCTTCTTAGGATCTTAGCTGTTCCCTACAAACAATCTCTCTGAAGCAATGCAATGATACTAGGTGTTCCCAGCTCTATGGTCCACATCCTTAGGTGTTTTCGTATGGTATCAAGACCTCCAATTACAATAGGGATGACAGGTACACTTCTGCAATTCCAGATCTTTTACAGCTCTACTTTTAAGCCCTGATTGTGGTCGATGGATACTCCTGTTCTTTTTCTGCTTCCCGTGTATCAAAAGAGCAAGCAACATAGGCAATGAAGCACACCCTTCTCTCCTTTGCGAGCACTAAAACATCAGGGCTTCTGATGTCTAAATGGCCATTATCTGTCTGAACTCTGAAACCCCACAGTAATTACACTTGGTCATTTTTCATCACTGCCCCTGGAGAATGGTCATACCTGGTTTCGTTGCGCTTCAGATTAAATTCATTGCAAAGATTCCAGTGGAAAACTTGAGAAACCTTGCCGTGTCTCCAGGATTTATACTGTTTTTGAGGTAATTTCTTTCATTCTGCAGTTATATATGGCTAAAACTTTTCTCACTTTCTCTGCACAGGCGACACATCGGTGAAACATATCTTGCCTGTCAATTTTATTCTTTAACTCTAATATTATTATTATTATTATTATTATTATTATTATTATTATTATTATTATTATTATTATAAGTTACTTCTATTTTTTAGAATTTGTAAATGAATAGTTTTTTCTATCTTCACTTATAATATATAGGATTGTTTTTGTTCTCTAATGAAGGACGAGGAGTTTCTTTTGTAACGGATGGAATTGTAGATAGTGTTTTGATGAATTAATTAGATTTTTTGTAACGGCAGGTTGATTGTAAATAGGATTTTAATTGAGGTTTTGTAATAAAGATTCTTTTCTCTTATTATTATTATTATTATTATTATTATTATTATTATTATTATTACTGTTATTATTGTTATTATAATCATAATCAACAGGACCATTTCAACCAAACGTTCTTTGGCATGGTTCCCCTGTACAGTCTATGTTTCCTCTTGTGCCGGCACTCGTTCCTGTCCATTCTCCTCAAGCACTACCTCCTGCTTCCAATATTTGGACCTACGAGATTCCTATACAGCGCGATCCCGTGGCTCCAGATCCATATACAGTACACGATGATTCCTACTTGTACAGCCGTAAGTAAAAAGCTTCATTTAGTTACAAAATTAAATGCTTTCGAAGAGTTTTTTGGGTGGAAATGTGCAAACAGGAATATAACTTGTTTGTTTGTTTGTTTTTTTTTTTTTATACATAATTTAAAACGTCCTTATTTCGGGCAAACCTCATGCGAGCCAGCACACTATTCTCTACAAATATAGCGGGAACAAGCCAAAATTTGTTGGACGGAAGATCAGAACCATGCGCGAGTAGATTGGTTTTCTTATTTCCGGGTATTCACCCCTGTGCGGTGACATCACCTAAAACGAACGTGAACGAGGTCGAGAGATTTGGAGTGCAAATAGATTAGAAACGAGGTGAGTGATTGGTAATTGCTTTCATTTTTTCTATTTTCTAGATGTCTTTATTTGCTTGAGGAAGTATTCATCCAGGTCTCGATCCAGAGCGTGTTAGTGATGAATCTCGAGGAAGACGAGAGATTTTTTATGTGTTTGGCAGCTCTTTTTGTCGGTTCGCGAATAAATGACGATGCTAAGATATAGATCAAATCTTCCACCATGGAGATAGTTCATTCAGCAGAAGTGATGTGCCATAAGCAAAAAAACTCTGGTCGCGGCAGGAAAGATAAGCCAGCTTTGGGGCTAAAGCAACTACGGTTCCACCATGCAATTAATCAAATTATTCTTCGCCCTTTGATCGTTGTGTTGAAATCTCTGCCTGTTGAGGTGACAATTTGTCCAAAATGTGAATCGCTCTTTGAAACTAACCCTTGGCTAACCATACGACTGTAAAATCATTTGGCAAGCGCCTGCTTCGCAAGCTACCGTCGGCTCCAATTGTTTTTAAACCTTTAAGTCAAAAGACAGCTTTTCGAGCACCCCATTAAGCCCGTTAATATCCATGCGTCGATATCTCCGCACCTCAATTCGCGAATCGGCAAACATTTTAGACATAGTAGAGCAGCTAACACATAAAATTAGCATATCTTCCTCGGGATTCATCACTTAAATGTTTTTGATCTCGATGAAATTATTTCCATAGGACGAAAATAAAGAAATCTTAAAAATATAAACAAGCAATTACTGAAAACGTAGGCCTCGTTTATCACCCAGATCATCTGATTGAACTCTGGAAATTAGCCTGCATAACAGGCGCTTTATGAGCCAAGCGAGAAGCGAAGAAATTTGCGGGTTGGAAATTTACTACAAGGGCTTTTCATTTTATACATCCTCACTTTATTTATTTTCAAACTGTATTCTCCGTATTGTCTTCCAGCGCTGACGCCAGCACTTACTTTCAGATTGAAACTCCTAGCTCTGCCCTATTTTGTCTTTTTTGCACTTTCTGTCTTACGTTTTCATTTGAAGCCTTTTCACAATCAATGTGAAAACAACGTAATTTATCCCCGTGATCTCGATCAGTTCATCATTGTTGGTACTCTGTCAGTATCAGAGTGTGGAGCGTGGCTTTATCCCCTCCACCCTGATGGCTTTTTGTATAAAAAATCTTACTTTTAATGCTACGTGGCATACATATGTTTTATTGTTGTTTAATATTCATTATTTCTCAGCTGCCTGTGTAGATTATGATCCAGCGTGTTCTGGATATATTGGAATCAATGGGTATTGTGATGGTCCGGCAATTGGCTACAGTCATGATTATTTGATGAAAATGTGCAAAAAAAGCTGCGGTCTCTGTAAAACGTAAGTTTGATGGTTCTCTGATGTGCACTGATTTAACCCTTTAAGCCCTAAGAGTGATCAGCGTCAAACTTCTCCATGTAATATCACTGCTTTCTAAAACAGAGTGGTCATGAGAATTAAGGACATGATCACACAAGATGAATCTAAATTGATACTTCAACAAATTCTCCCCACTATTTCTATTGAAAAAGTATAGGAATAACAAATGAGAATTTGAATTTTGATGTTAGGGTTTAAAGGGTTAACGAAAGTAGCTTCTAATTTATCACAATCCTGAAATGAAGTTCCCCCCGGCCTGCGCATGCCCTTGCCACTATTTTTGAGTTTTGAACACTGAGGGGGTGAAATTCATTTTCACCGTTATTGGGCGCCAGTATTGTGTGAAAGATAAGTTAGGTGTTAAACTGATTCCGGTCATTTTGGGGCGAAACAAAATAGAAGCCCTCCAACAGATGCCACAATAACAAGTATTTCAGAGTTCACCACAATGAGCATAACCAGCACAAGTACAATTTGTGAGCCTTTAAATGAAGGTTTTTCGAGCACCCCATCATTTTTATTATAGAGTCGTTGGGAACGGTAATATAGCGAGAGACGATTTCCTAAGCATTTGTCACTTTAGGAGTGAGAATTAAACAGGGCAGAGTTTACTATCGCAAAGACTTCTGGGACTGTTAATAGGGGCGGGGGAAATTTGTCGAATAGTTGACCACCGCGTCCCCAAAAACGATTCCGGACTAAAATACAGTTTAGTTTCGTGTGTGGCGCACGGCAGGCTAGAACATTCCGGACCTTTGATTATTTCGATTCGGTTTACTTACATTACTGCCTGCATCTTTCTTTTCATTGCAGAGATAAAGACTACTTATCAGAAGGGTTATGGATAAAGAAAACTGTTCTCCCTAAAATAACACGTCAACAACGTAAACCAAAGAGTGGCAGAAACTAGAACTATATAGAACAAGAAACATACTTTGATTTATAAAATTCCCTATTCGGGAGTGTGCATTAAATTTTTGTAGACACACATGCTTGAAGTAAAAACCCTTGAATGCAGAGGTGCACTCAACGTGTAAATAAAACCGACTGGTTCTTCCTTGTTGGATCTCTAATGTAGAGATGCTAATACCAGACGTCACTTGAAGTGGGAATTAAAAAAAACTGAATGCAAGGCTGGCAATGTGGCAAAGGTTTGATTTATTTGAGGTCAATATTTCGGCTAACAACATTAGCCTTCCACAGGGCCAGAGCAAGACTGAAAGAAAATATTGTAACGGCTTCGCTAAGATTTGAGTTTAAATTTACATAAGGGTTTAATGATAAACTAAAAAGTGATTGATAATGTGCATTTCAACGTTCGTCCTTGTGGTTTAAACCATCTGGAGAAAGTGCTTCTATTTATAAGGTAAGCTTCTCTTGCTTTACGGCGTGATACACATGTAGCTTGAAATTTAATTTGTTAATCAGGCAAAGGACAATTCCTTACCTCTTTGATTGCCTGTTTAAACTGTTTCTTCTCCCTTTTGTTATATATTCTTGCATTTGTGAATTCAAATTTGTGACGGTTCACCGCTAGACAATCCTTTCGATTGTATCCTTCGTTCACCGATTTTGGAGCGCTTTTATTTTGAAAAGCAACGACCGCTGAAGAGAGCGCTCGTGGGCTACCAAGTTATCTTAGCGTTGCTTTGTGTAGTAAAAATAAGAAAAATTGTCTTTTTCGTCACTTGGTACTTTGTGCCTCCTTGGAAAAATACTCGCGAGTGCTTTATTTATAAAGCTGCCATTGTCTTTCAAAATAACTAACCCTCAAACGGTGAGCAAAAGTTAGGATTAAAGGACTTGTTTAGCGGTTTACCGTCACAAATGATTTCACACAAACTGTTCAAGTTTGAACGTGAACATTTTTGAGAGACGATTCTAATTGATGGATAGTTTTGTTTGAAAGAGGCACATTCTCTAAACACTACTGTTTTATCTGTACTCACTTATCAATAGTTCTCTGTCTCTACGCCGACTGTCCTTCTTTTACAGCGCTTACAGCTCCAATGTCTCATTTATAGACCCTTGGCGATTCTAAATGGAATAAACTACTACATGAGTGTATGTGGTTTGCGTTGCGTCGTGTGTAGAACAGATAGTCACTGTAAATCACTGAACGGAGGTTTGCGGGAAGATCAATTAGGTAATTCCTTTTATTGTTGATTGGATTTGGATTTTAAATCAAGCAAGCGATAAATTTGAAGCTTTTCCGAAAGAAAGGACCTGCAGCAAGCTTTAGACTTAAGCGACCTTTCAACCTAATTTTTAATTCATTTGTTCAGTCAAGGTGGCCGCCTTTTCTTAGCAAAACAATCACAGGTATTCAATATTATATTGTATATAATATACGGTAGGAAAAAAACAATTATATTTTTTGTGGTGGATGAGCCTCTGACAACCAGAAGAACAGAGTTGAAAGATGTACCTCTAAGGAATGGAATTACGGAAAAGCGTTTTTGATGCCGCCCTTCATCGACAGATTCTCTATATGCTGATGTTGTAATGTGTCTAACAAAAGTTCTTTATCTTTGCCTGCTCTTATTATGGATACAAGACTCTGCTGCTCTGAAACTGAAATCAGGTAATTAACTTTTATTTGTGTGATTGAGTCACATTTATATTTCTCTATCCAGTGGTGATAATTGTTTTAAACGAAGTCATGTTGAATATTTAATGAGACAAAAGTGCTAAGTTAATCGACTTATGTGTTTTTCTATCTCGGTGTTTGTGAGATGCGAACACAGATTTTACTTCCAGCACTCCCAGAAATTAAAGGTTGTCATTCACAAAAATATTTATGTAGCTTCTGTTGCAAGTGGTTTCATTGATGCAAGATATAGAAAAGGTATTATCCTATGAAACTTTTAAAGACGAAGCAGACTTAGAAAGATATATGTGGTGTTAATTGAATTGACACTTAAAACTATGTCACGACAATACTTTTATTCTTCAGAGAAAACACCAATGCATAAGACATGGCGTCAAAAACATGGTACTTACTACCAGGGGAGTGCCCAAGCGTCAAGACGAAGTACTTACCGTATAAACATGCCAATGAAAGTTGCTAAATTACTTCTTCCCCAAATTTCCAATAAAAACCAAGAGACAATTATAAGAATATATCCAGACAAATCAGCCGAGGCGCAAAATCAGACAGGTCACTATATGCTGAGCCTTAGTTACAAGAAGTTGAATGATGGCAGTAGTGGACCACCTCTTCAACAAAACGATTGCTCTCCTGGCGGGTGCTGTTGTTGTCCTGAAAGTGAGTATGATCGTTGAAGAGAGTACACCTTGTAGTCCAAGATTATCCACCAATGTAGGTAAAACGTCTTTTAAAGTTTTTGGTTCAAAAACCTGAGGGAAACTGTACGCCACTTATATTTCTACTGCATAAACTTGCTTCTACTATGCATGCTCCACCACTGATGTAATTTGAGTTGTTTTTTCTTCTTTTTGTTACCATTTATCTGACTGTGGCGGTGTCCAACTAGAATGCTCAAGATACTTTGACACTGCACACATATGTACTTTATCTTCTCTCAGTCTAATGATTACTAATAACCATTCCGTCCTTCTTAGTAAGTAACGTGTGTTAATGCCTTTTATTTGCCTCGTCGCTTTGCATGTCACACGAAAAATTGCTGGGTGGAAAACCCATCTTTTATTCAGGCAATTTTCTTGAAAAAATATAACTTGATATTCAACTTGTTGCTTTATGCTTGCTGTCATTAAGGTTACGAAAATACCGTGCGCAAAACGATCATTTCAGGGCCAGTTTTAAACTCGGCAATTTTATGTGTACACCTCGGTAAAGCATGGACCAATAGACCCACGATTCATTGTCAGGTGGTTCTTATCAGAAGCCATTGGACGATGTTAGTTACCGTAATAATGATTATGTTCATGGAATGAAAGGGCACCACTTGAACAGTGAAATACATAAGATCCTTACACGGTCATCACATACCCCCTCGTTCTAGGTAAATGGCCTTAAGCTAGTTTTCAAATTAAATGTACCACTTTCATACTTGGTAAAACTAAGACTTTCTTTTTGATGTATTTTCAAGTGATGATTCCAGTAAAAAGTTGAAAACAACCGTGAAGGGGTCTATCAATTGATTAACAGCCTCTGCAGCCTTTTCTAACTGCTTTTTTATTTTGTTATGGTCACAGCCAATATAGATCCCATGTCCATTTGTCGCCCGGGCTGTCCAGGTATGTTAATTATTTCACCACTTCTTTTCTTTGCAAAAGTCGACAATTTTCTTTAAAGGTTAGTTAAATGAGGAAAACTTCAAATTATTATTTTGCCGCAAACCTAAAACAATGAAGAACGTGTTTTTGAGGCAATTGTCCTGGGATTCGCCGTGGGTCGATGACCCACTAGCATATGCTCTCTTTGACTACCTTTAAAATATTGGTAGAATCAATATACACATTCATATATGCGGTGATGAGTCCCTAAAAGCTGTGCAGGCCACATACCAGTAACAAAGTGGAAAATAAAGCTCTTATTGTATAATAAGCCCGGGCAGTTATATATCAGTTGTTGTTATAATCACCGGGACGAAAAGTGGATTTGCAAGAATTTGCAATTGGCAAATATGTCGTAACAATGTGAAAACTGAGGATTAAATCTGAGGCAAATATATTAAATGCCACATGTGGCTTCATATTTGCAACCCCGTAGTTTTTGGTATGCAAATGTGGCATTTACCATCTTTGCCCGAAGGTTCACTCCTTCCTTATTATATTTTTGCGACATATTTACAAGGAACAAATTTGTGAAATTCTATTTTTTTGTCCAGTGAATGTTATTTTTTTAATTCACCTAATGTTTTCTTTCTCTTTTTCATAATGGCCATTGCAGTGTGTCACACACGTAAGTACATTTCTAAAAAATTATGTGTACTGCTGTATTAATCTTTATCACATTCTGTGCTAAATGAGATACTTAAATGGAATTTCGAAAAAATCGTATTTTCAATGCTGTCTTTCACCTTTCACGCAAGTGCCTTTTTTTAAACTCCCCCCCCCCCCCCCCCAAATCCTCGGTAAAAAAAAAAAAAAAAAAATAGGAAGGAACGCTAGAGATTCGCGCATCTTACAGTTTTACCACTCTACCACAACAACGTGTACAAAGATTCCCTCTCCATTTTTTAATTTCATGATTTTTCATGATTTCCATGAAAACAGTCTCAAACTTCAAGGAGAAAAAGATCAAGATCAAGATCTAGGGCCACTTGTTTTTGGCAATTCAGCTTAATTGTATGGATTGAGCTATAACGTCTCCAGCAACACATATCCAAATTAAGTATGCTTTGGAGATGTAGAATCGAATAATAATAATAAAAAAACGAGCGAATTGTTGGGCTCTGAGCGGCTATTTAAGGTGGCTCGACTGGATTTTTTGGGGAGTAAACCTCACCACTTTGAACGTTTACCACGTTGGCATTAACAAAGATAACACAAAAAGGTTACAACAGTTACTCTGTATAAATATGAGACATTGTTATGATTCATGTTTTATTGACATCAGAGTTACCATGGCAACATAATGACGCATTTGCGTTTTTAACTTGCATTTGTATTTCTTAGTTCTAAGGGTTTTTCAGTTCATAAATCGCTTAAAGGAGCTTGTACCTCCCTTAGTTACCTCGGTTATGGCAAAGTTTGAACAAACTCTATGAGAGCGTTTTGGAAATGTTTTGAAACAAAGTGAGCGTCCTCATTATTCACTGGCATTGTTTTCAATATCATATGCACGTGCACAACTTTAATTTGCATTAAAAAGGACCCTGGATTACTTTCTTATTGTTGTTCCTGCAAAACGTACAGTGTAGCTCCCGTACGCGACCCCACTGATAAAAAGAAGATTTAGTGGTGGGGTGTTTATCGCTCACAAGATTCGGTCAGGGTTGAAAATAGTTTATTGAAATCATTTTGTATGTTTGCTTCCATCCCGTCACTTAAATTTTTCCTTTAACTCTGCGTAGCGTACTACAAACAGCAAACATAGAGATTAAACCATGCGTAAAGAGAGGTTGAAAACTCATGAGAGGTAGTTGTTTTCGACAAGCTTGAACTATAGGTTAGGTGGTCGCTTATGGGAGGTGGTCGAGCAGGAAGGTCATTTCATTGCATTCGTTGTAATCAGTCGAAACCTCATCAATTTTGGACAGGCTAAGCATTTCGAAATTTGGGTTTTCAAGCGTTCTTATCCAAGATGTATATTTTCACATTAAATATATTTTATCAATTTAATCTGTCTTTCATTTATTTTAATTTTTAGCGTGTGTTTGCTGTTGTTGCTCTTCACCCCCACCACCTCCCCCACCTCCACCACCTCCCCCTAAAGAACCTCCTTCGCCTTGTCCTATGGTATGTCTTCCAATATGCTTACCTTGTCAAAAACCACCTTGCCCGTGCCGTCCGCAATGCCTACGTCGTCCAAGAATCCGGAGGCCCTGTTACCCTCCATGCCGAATTCCAGCGCCTCCAATTGCAGGGCCCATCCAAGGACCTTACATAGCACCTCCGCAGGTCACAGGACCGTGCCATCCACCGTGTTTTCCACAGCGACAGCGATTACGGCCAATTCTACCAGCTGCACCAGTTTTACCACACGGACCAATTATCGTGGACCACCCCCTTAGAGGACCTCCTATATTCATAGGTGCGTAAAATGCTACAAATAGGAAACGGTAACCGGTTGTATTGTTGAATACGCTTCGCACAGTGATGGGAAGCAAAGTTAAAATTTTTGCTGTGGGGTTTTCTGTATGAAAGAAATTGGGTTTGCTTAACTTTCTTGGTAATCGGCGTAACCTGTACCGACTCATCGCACATGTTGATGTGGCTTGTGAGTTTACTTCAGCAATGTCAAGGGTGAGTTTACTTTAGCAATTGGAAAAAGAACAACCCTGTGAGCACGCCTTCTGGTTTTGAGGAAGAGGCGACCTCCTTCTAGCCTTTCTACATTCACAACAGAGTATATTTACAAGATGTTTGATAGGTGCTTTGAGTAAATATCTGAATTACTTCAATGATGCGGGTTTAACTAAGAAACCCAGAAACAAAGCTTTATCATGTTTATTCTTGTAGACTATTGCTTAATTAAAATCAAAACTTTTGACAATATGCTTTCGTGTTTTCGTTTCCTTGTTTTGTTAAAAAAGGAAAACTTTCTATTTCTATTTGTGGAAAATTTTTACTTGTAAAAGATCAATACGCCCTTTGCACGTGAATTTCTTGCCTCGTATTTTAGAAAATAATAAAGATATTAATAAGACATTTCGATTTTATAACCGATAGTGATTCATAAATTCATATGAACAATCGTCTTAACCAAGTATGTAAAGCCGGTTTCTATCATATTGATAACATCCGTCGAATTTGGTCGAAGGAGTGCCTTCAGACATTATTTTATGCTTTTGTGACCTGAAGACCAGATTACTGTAACAGTTTACTTTATGGGCTGCCCAGATATCAGATTTTTTAAGTTACAAGGTGTCCAGAACACCGCGGCAAGACTTATTTCGAACACTAGGACGTAAGACGGTATCTCGTCAGTTCTCTCTAATCTTCATTGGTTGCCAGAGTTTAATCGTAGCTATTTTAATATTTTAATTATTACTTTTAAGGCCATTCAGGGCATATCACCTAGCTACATCAGCGATTTATTTAGCATTAGGGCCTGTTCCAGTGCCGTAGCCAGACCAAACGGCCAACCGAGGCAGGCGGGAGTTGCTAGGGGGGTTCCGGGGCATGCCCCCCCCCCCCCCCCCCCCCGAGAAATTTTGAACTTTAGTCTCTCGGAAATGCGATTTGCAGCGTTTTCTGGGCCTTTCGGTAACTTTTTTTCGAGTTAATTTAAGTGGAATTTAAAAAGCAATAATCAGAAACAAGCTACATAATCTGGGTGACCGTTAACCTCGCCAATGGTTTTGATCAGTATTTGTTCAAAAAAAATTTGAGTTAACGTACGTAGCCCCTTGAGATCGATGATATGGTAATTTTTTCATAGTATATTGACTGAATTGCTGAATTCTTTGTAATATCATGATGCGTTAAAAATATCCGATGATCGCTTATGTAAAATAAAAATGATCGGCGAAATTCGTCAAAATTTTACCGAGGCGAGTGCCTCGGTTGGCCTCATACTAGCTACGGCGCTGTGTTCTTCATATTCATTAATATCGCAGCACTTGTTTTAGAACATCCTAATGGGCGTATGCCGGCATCTTTAGGCGCTAGATCGTTTTCCGCTGCCGCCCCTACATTAGATGGGTTCACACTGGAATTTCCAATTGTACTTAAGACTAACTTGTGTGAACGGTTCCTTTTTCACTTGACTGATCTTGACTAGTCGTACTTAGTTGCCACAGAAACTTCAAAACCTTAACGTGCCGAAGTGCCCTCTCAAGTAAGGTCAAAACCTTCCCGAGACAGTGTATTCTCTTTTCAACTCGTTCAAGCCATTTTTTCGTGTCCTCCTGAAGCAATAAGCAGTGATAATTTTGCAAGATCAGTCAACCTCGTTTTATTAATGTATTTTTATCAGCATATTTACCTTCTGTCGGTTTTATCTATAATGGATTCATTTCATAAATTTAAATTAGTATGACTGTAAAGAGCTTTTGATGATATAAAATGTTAAAAGGCGCTATTATAGTAAAGTTATAAATTATTATTAATATCAATATTATTATAAATTTTTATACAATCCATCTACCAACAGATCAGTGCCGTGATATGATACCAGAGTGCAGGGATTATGCAAAGAGAGGAATGTGCAATCACCCATCACCCTTACACTCTATACAACAATTAAGGAAAATGTGTCCTTTCTCCTGTGGTTTTTGTAATGGGTAGGTTTATTAAATTAATTAAGCTGACGGTTTCTATTACAGCTAACCTTTTTGAGCATTTGTAAAGTAAAAATCATGAACTCCAAAACGGGCTAGGAATTCTTAAAAACTTGTTCAAGGGTATCCGTATGTTCCAGATGGAATTGGAAATTGGAGATGTTCGCTTTTGAGGAGCGGGGAAAACCAGAGTTCCCGCAGAAAAACCTCTCGGAGCAAGCAAAGGAGGAAACCACCAACAAACTCAACACACATCCGAAATTTGGTTCCCTGAGTGCTCTCATCACTGCGCCACCCTCGCTCCCCTAGGAGAAAATTTTGAACAGAGGGCTTTGCGTACCGTACTATTGGTATTACTGAGATTATGTAACTTTAAAAGCACTAGCTATGGAGTACAGAATGCCATCTTTGTTCACTATACAGACCGTACAATGGAACTCCCAAATTAAATACGACCTGTTATTAGAGTTCCAGACTTTTACTTAGGACCACATCTCCACACTGCGGATTTAAGTGACCAGCCTCTACATATTCCAGACCTAGGAATCCTAAAAAAGCAGCCAACGAAATACTCGCGCGTTGTTTTTATGGCGTTGAGCCACTAGGAAAACTAATCTCAGTAAAAGACTTTTGCGAATACCACCATCTTAGCATTATATTTTTCTGTCTTATTTACTCTAGTTACGATGAAAATGCAGCTCTTCTTCGAAGACAACAACTTTTTAAGACTCACGTTTCTCCTAGCCTCCGCGCAAATCTGAACAGAGCCTTTGATCAGATCATTCGAGATAAAGCTCTCGAAGGACAATCTGCAATAGAGCCCCAGAAAACATTTAAAGAGTCTCAAACGGGACAGAAGAAAAGTAGCAATCCAGCCACTTTGATTTCACCAACTCTGATTTCACAAATGCCAAATGTAGAGGAGACAGATGAAGGTGAAGAAGAAACATCCGTTGAATTAGGGAAGCCTAAGAAAAGTATTAAATATCGGCTGGGTAAAGGATGAGTCAAACCATTTGAATGTTATAATTCTGGGAGGATAACCATTCGGTGGAAGCTCGTAGAGCGACTATTACTCCGCTTAAAGTGAGTGCAGTAAACTGAAACATCGTAAAGAGACACGGTAATTATATAAAAAGGCTTCAGATATTCTGATTGCCAAACAATTCGATTTCTGAAAAATTGAAGTTTTTCTAGTTTTATAAATGGTAAATTTTAAATGATATTAAAATTTAGATTTTTGATACCTGTGTTCCTGTTGTTTGTATAAAATTATATTTTGAGTTCATTTATTTCATTCAGTTTTCATTTATTTCATTTAAGACGATTTACAAGAAAGGCAGTTTTCTTTGAAACAAGAAAGAGCTACCTAATATGATATGTTGGAGTTCGTACCTAGTGGCCAAAAGAGTAGATCAGGGAGGGATTGAACTTTGTCGAGGGCTTTGAACATTTAGCTACCTTAACCCTGTTCAGACCACGGGGAAGGGGCTTTCGAGCTTCCACTCATCTTTTAAGTTCGATTACTTCAAAACCGATAAGCTGTGAAAGCAACATTTCACATAGCAACATTTTCTTTTTTTTTTTTTCCCTTGCTTTTTGTGACCCGTACATCGACAGTAATGTTGCCATTGCAAACTGATTTTGAGAACCATGTTTAGTAAAACTCATAATCAATTAAGTGGCAAGTTACAACAAACAAGATGAGAGAACAAACTGTATAAAAGTTATTAAAGGAAAACTACTAAAGATATCCAAGTAAACTTATCATAAACACCTACATACAACTACAAAAGCAAGGGCTGATCTTACGCACTGCAAAGCGAAAACATGGACAGTTTTCGGCGAAATTGTCAACAAACGCAAATCCAAAATGATCCCGATCTTACCGAGCAGCTTTCTCGGATTGCTGATGTAATATTGGATAATCGTTGGCCGATCAAATCCCTGCAACTTCTCACTCTCCTATACCTTACCTAAGTGGTAATTATCCAACTATGTATTTGCTTTAACCACAAATGAACAGATGATCACAAATGATCCCCCCGGCAAAACATTCCAAGGTAGAAAAGTTTCGACAGTTAAGTATGAATACCATCACATAATGTAACTATTTGCCTCAGCTATTTGTCGTCCGCTGACTCACGTTATCAACTTATCTCTTTCTACTGGCGTTGTCCCAGACAATATCAAAATAATACCCATTTTCAAAAAGAACGACCCAAAAATATTTAGTAATTATAGACCGATTTCAGTATTATCCTGTTTCTCGAATTGTTTTGCAAGAATTACTTTTAACCATTTCCAGGCTTTTATTTATAAATACTACATACTTTCTATTTATCCATTCAGTTTGAGGAAACACCATTCAACATGTTTGGCATTGACTAACGTGTTCAAAAACGTTTCCTCTTTCTTGATAATAAAGATTTCGCTATTGGAATTTTCCACGACTTGTTTAAAGCATTTGACACCGTTAATCACAACACTTTGGCATACGCAGAGTTGCCTTAGATTGGATGAAAGAGTATTTCTACGATAGAAGGCAGTTTGTTCAATTCAATCAGTCTACTCTTGCATTACAAAATCACATGCGGCGTTCCGCACTATATTATATATTAGGACCCTTATTTTTTCTTTTCTTTGTAACTGATCTCTGCAGGAAATGTGAATGCGTAGGTCCGATTTTTTTCGAGATGCATTCACAAAATGTGTTCATATAAGGAAGTTCCTGGGTATATAAGGTCCGGAGCTCCTCTGTGGACACAAAAACAACATATCTTTGGACAGTGATTTGCCCCAAAAAATTAACGCTTGCCCACAATGTGTTTGAAGTCACTGAACTTTGTCGCACTCGAGCTGATATTTTAAAACCCTCGCTCGATCGGACACTCGTAGTCTCGCAGATCACTAAAATATAAACAAAATCCTCAATGTAGAAGTTATTGCGTTGATATGTGGGCAGAAAAAAGGTCAATCTTTATCTTGTAAAATCTTCCCAAAAATCGGTTTCAAAGCAACTATAGTTTTTTAAGCTTGCTCGTTTCCCGCAGATATATAAATTTTGCTTTGTGTTGTCAAGTTGAACACGCATAACATAAATTAAACTCAGCCGACCATTAGAAAATACAGAAAATTGCACATAAGAGTTTATTTTGCTCACCTCAGTCAAATCAAGCTGCAGCAATTGTTTACAGAAAAAGAGTCAATTGTTTTGAAGTCACTGCCGGCAGTTCTCTACTTCACAGCGAGTGAAAAGGACAATTTGCGTACAGAAATTGAAAGTTATTCTTATAAAGAACAGAAACCTTCACAGTGCACTGGAAAACAAAACTATGTAATGAAAAATGAAAAAAACTCTGACTATTATTACTTGAGCAAGCTTTGAGCAACAGAAAAATGATCTTGAGTAAGCTTGCTGGCCTTTTATTTCCGAGAAAGTTTAATAAGCGCACAAGTTTGTTCACTCTGATGCGTTATAACAGCAATATGGTTCTTTGACTGAAGACAAAGATAAAGCTGGTTCTGCAAAGGTAATAAATCTGGGCATGTAAAAAAAGTAACCGTAACTACTAATAACAGAATACACACTGAGAATACAAGCGGGTTTTAATTCAACCCGGCGAAATCAACTCATAAATTAATCGGATGCACAATCAGAAAAATTACTCGCCTCTTAAGAAATGTTCAAAACCTTTTATTCCACCTCATGACTGACGGAATGATCTGTTTTTCCTTTAACATTGGTTGTTCTGAATCCAAAGCAATTTTCAAGCGACGAAAAAAAAGTAAACGTGTCAAATAAAAATGCTTTACAAGGAGCTAACGTTAGCACCTCGTGCCTTTCACTCAGAACTCCAGCAACAAACAAACACAGTCAACACACAGAAAAGCCCGCCTTGAGCCTGCGGCAAGGGAAGCGCAGAAGCTTGCGCAGAACGTCTTCCGCCCTGAATGTCTGGCAAGTGTCAGTTGTTCAACTTATTTGCTGTATCGCCAGCCAGCAATAGGGACTACTCACCCAGGCGCCCAATGGGTCTATAAAAGATTTCCTGCTAACCGCCAATCTGAATCTGAGAGATTGTAGTGCTTTGTCAACTAGCTAATTAGTCAGTAAAGGCAGGTTTCGTTCTTTTGCTGACAGATAACTCTGACCCATACTCTTGTAAAGATTAGACCACAATCGTTGTCAGTCTGTGATGTATTGACGCGTATTTCACACAATCCCTTTATTTTCCCGTTTTCCTCCATCCAAAGCAGATACCTTTCCCTACGCTTTCTCGTTTCCACTCGGATAGCAGCACTAGACAGCAGGTCTCCTATTGCAGGTTATTCAGTCGGAACAACAGTAACCTGTTGTCTTCCCTTACCAGTGGCCTCTGAAAGTAAACCAACGTCGATGCTCCTTGATTTTCGCACTTTGTTCGCTGGTCAAAAAGGGTTTCGGAATTATGGTTTACCTGACAGATTTATAGCTTTTGAGAAAATAGGAGCGTTTAGATATCTATCGATCATTCAGTTATTGCAGTAACCGTGCATTAGGGACCTGCGATGTTTATTTATGACCACAATCACTTTTAATTGAATTGTCAAAACTAAATAAATGCATGAGTTCTTTGTGGAAGCTCCTACTTTATTCAACTGACATAACATTATGAAAATTCTCTGTTTTAAAATCCCTATTTTTCTTCTTATCTTCTTGTTATATCTCGATGTAGTCCATACGAGGCATCATAAAGGTAAGCAGAGTTGAATGAGGTCTTTCTAATTGAATGATTGCGGGTTTGTTTTAAACAATTAATCAAATTAAGCGAAGCCGCAGGGGACACTAGAATGCACAGCTTGCTCCAAACGTGACAAAATAATGATATACAATAGACGTTTTTTGCAAAGCTCTTTTGAGGGAAATATTAAATAGCACGGAGTTTGAAAAACAAGCATACAAGCGAACAAATAGAACAAAAGCAAGACACTTAATTCACTCAAGTCTATTTAGCGTTAATGTTAAATTTATCATCGGCAACTTTCCTCATTTGAAAAAAAATATTAAAATGATCACGGAGTCAGCACGACCTTGAGAAGCCAATAAAAAATTCTTCAGAAAGTAGTTAGCCTGTACAAAGATAATCACAAGTTATCCCACAGAAAGCCAACGCCAAGCATTTTTCTTTTGCGGTTGTGGTTGTTATAAGAACTCAGGGTTACCTAATATATTTGTCAGTTTTTTTTATTCTTAACGCCTACTGAAAATGTCTAGTTAGTTGTTCGGTTTTGTATACGTAAAAGTATTCTAATTATTTTTGGAACTAATTTGTATGAAAAGATTTGAAAATAATTAACGATGGGAAATTCAAAGTTTCCATCGGACGATAAAGTTCATCATACCTCCTCATTTATTACATTTTACTTGATAGTTCTTAAAAAGTTTTTAAGTTTTCTAGTATGTGTCTTTTCCTTTACTTTCCACAGCGAGCAAGAAGGCAAATTATCACAGACGACCTGGCATTGAAAAGGCATCTCGTGCAAACCTTCTCTGGGGTCTTATTTTAGCCAGGAACACGGCGTATAGAAAGAATTTTCTAACTAAACATTCACATGAAACAAAGCAACAGCATCAAAATCATTCCTACAAACGTCAGCAACGACTTCATCTCAACAATGCAAATCAAGATGTGTATTCTGTTCCACTGAATGTTGGTATGATAGCAAAAAATATACTATGCGTACTTGGTATCCTGGCCTTGAGTGAAAGCAAGGCCGTAGGTGACCTTGTTTTGACTGAAAACTCACTTCTTTTCAAGTGTAAATCATGCTGTTATGCATTAGAATGGTACTCAGCCTCACTTCCACTAGAAGGCTGGTTTGCTAAACGTACGTCCAATTGTAAATAGACCTTATTCACCATTCCGTCATTTCAAGTGCATGCGCTTTAGGGCAAACAACAAAAGATAAAATTTTTCAATATAAGTAATTGCAGACAAGTTTGTCTATACTCTGAAATTGAGATGACGATTTTAATTATGCAATATGTACAGTTCAAGTTTTGACAGGTTTTCTTCTTGAGAGTCGTCTTTGTTTGCTACTATGTCAAAAAAGTAACAATCATCACTCACTTCCATAATTTGCAATTATCGTCTGTAATATTAAAAGTTATTCATTTAGTTTTGCCTAGAATTAACAACCTCCGGACCGCGATTTCTTCTATTTGCAGATTTTATCACGTTCCCCCTTGAAAAAACACGTGACATCGCTTTTATTCTATCAGAGCCTAAGCGCATACAAAGATGGTGGGTATCGTGAATAAGGTCTTTTGACCTTTTAGCTACTGCGCGTTAACTAGTATTACGGAGCCATTGTTCCTTTATAAACAAAATCAGAGATCTTCCACGAGATCACCACCAAATATTAGATGTACACAGCGGAGCGATTTTTATTGACAGAAAATGTGCATTTACTATCAAAGGCGGGTTTAAGTAACTAATGCACTGAAAGTAATTGTATTACAAAGTCCACTTTCCTTAAATCTTCTTCAGGTTTATATCTTGGTGCAATTATACTTTTCTGCTTCGTATTTGATGAATGTGCAACCCAGCCCATTTCCAAAAAAAAATATTTGGTTTGGTTTAGGTCTTTGCAGTGATGAGGACTCGATGTGTGTTTCGTATGCACTCAATGGACTGTGCGACTGGCCGGGACTCTTGCAAAATCTTGGCAACATTCACGAGACTTGCAAGTTGTCATGTGGATTGTGCAAAGAGTAAGGATTGAAATAAATTATAATAATTATAATTATTATTTTGTTTTATTACTATTATTATTATTTTTATTATTATTATTATTATTATTATTATTATTATTATTATTATTATTAACAAAACTCACTATTCAAACTTATTTATTTACAATTCATTTCGATTAAAAGTAGATATATTTTCAAGCACGAGAACGAAGCACTTATGCCTGTGCTACACCAGATCAAATTTCACACTTGTGTGTTGTGCTTAAACTCATTGGGCCTGCTTTCTTCGATTTATAATGAGAGCTCACCAGAAGTAAACAGGATGAAACTCTTGTTCCAGTTTAAATCACAGTTTACTTTGCGTGCGTTGTAAACTTCTTCAATTCGCTTTGTTCATTTTCTTCCTTATTTTCCTCTTCTTCCCATAGAAACATTCCCGACGGAGAGGTGGATTTGGTTGGAGCTGGCTGGAATAAACCTTAATTTAAACTCCGAGACGAAGTGTTAAGAAGTCTACGGCTTAGGAGTTCTTTTTATCATCTGCTTTATGGAGGAAAGATTTACGTAGATATTGTTTCAAGAAGTTTACGCGCACCTGGCCAGCCAAAACAGAATAGATGTAATTACTGAGTTTTTGCAGTCACCGTTATAACATTTATTGTCAAGGGCACTTGAGCAGTTAATTGCAGAGCTCGAACGTAACATCCCTATGTCATGATGTTTACAATAATAATCGTCATAATAAAAATTATAATATGTATAGTTATAAAACTATAATGAAATGTAATAATAAACAAATGTTTTGCTTAAAGTTTTTTCATACACATATTAAGACTAACTGGGGGTCTAAGCAGTTCGATTGACCGCTTTCCGGAATAAGAATGCACAGAATTTTTTTTCCAAATATATCGGCTTACCGTTTTTTTTTTGGACCACTGGTATATATGCTATATGTATCTTACTGTTACTGTCTTATACTGTTTTTCAACCAGATGTGCCAATATTATGATGTAATGTCAGCCTGAGCAAGTGTCTTCTAAAGTTTATTCCATTTTTTTCTTATCCCGGAAATAAGCTCAAACGAACGCATCCTTGGTTTATTATTAATGACATGATAAAAATGCGGGCCACCAGCTGCCTGAAATAAGAGCTTTATGGTCTTACATTCATATCTGAATTTACGGGTCAAAAGATCTTGTTAATCACCCACTTTACGAAATGATCTCGTTGAGGCACGAAAAACATTGTGCTATAACAGAACAGCCTCAACAAGACATTTGTAACTAAAAATAATGAATCAAAATGGTGTTGGTGCGCAAATTTTATTGCAAGGTCTGTAAATGTCTGTGAATTTGTTGTTCTTGGCATTAGCCATTTTCGTTGAAATTTCAAGTGGTAATCTAACAGACCATAAGGGCACTAATGGTAAGTTGTAACTTTAATCATTGGCGAAACGTTCCCTATAATATTACAACTGGTCTTTCAGATTTTTCATGGTGCTCATTACTGTAGTCAAAGTACACAATATTGAAGTTAAAGTGTTTGCTCTTATTCTTAAGAGGATATACTTAATTTCCTAAGACCCTTGATCCCATCTAATTGGGTGCGAGATGAGTCTGTTTGAAGCGTCCATTCAAGCGTCATATATCTGACAACTTCAGCCTCTTCCTCGTATTTTGCACTTTCAAGATTTCAAGTTTTTTCACAGAATATAATGTATCTATAAAACATGCTCGCAATTGAGTGCTTATGTTGTTGTTGTTTAAGTTATTGTCGTAGACTTGATAGTATTGACAGCGCATAGTTGTCGGAGCAAATCTAAGTCTAGCCGTTTGCCTTGCAAAGAAATTAGTATAGGTTATACTACTACATGAGAACTTTCTGCAATCGATTGGCTTAGAGCAGTGGTATTTCAACTTAATTTGAAATACCTACATGTGAAAATTACAACCTTTTGTGGGTAGTAGTATAAACAAATAATAGCATGATTTGTACGTGATATTTGGCATAAATACCACTCGTGATATTTCAAAGTTGTCTCAAATTTCACTCGCCTAACGGCTCGTGAAATTACGTATAACAGTTTCGAAATATCATTCGTGGTATTTATGCCAAACATCACTACAAATCATGCTATTACAGGCTTAACCCTATTCTGATTGGGGAGAGTTCTTGGAGCCCCAGACGCTAAAAAAGTTGAATAACTTCAAAACCGTTCAAGCCTAGCGAATTTTCTTAAAAAAAATATCCTGTGACAGTTTTGAAAGAAGCCCCGAATCGCTCGCAGGAGTAAATGAAAGCCCAATCTGAGTAGGTTTGATTAATTTCTCTGACCTAATCTGGAGCTAATCATACTGCGTTTAAATGTAATAGTTTATTGGTTTCTTTTAGGGCTATCGTCATTTCCTAAGGGAGTTCGATGGGTGATAGAAAAATTACATCCACTGAAAAGTTTGTTAAAGCAAAATGGCCTTCCAAAAAGTATTGTAGAGACGAGCAGACAAGCATTTGCAGCTGCCGAACACATTCTCCATAATCATTTACTAGGTAAAAAGACTAATAATTTACGAGGCGGGGACCTTCTCAAGAAGATTGCATCAAGAATCAAAGAGGAAGAAGATGCCTCAGTTCAGTCATCTCGTAAGTTGAGGTCTTCGGTTGAACTTGATTATCGTCAGTTACTGCATGCAGGAGCCCATCCCGGAGCGTGCAACTCCCATACTAGGCCTATGTCACGGCGTTTTTAGACACATTTTAGAGCATTTTTTTCCCGCGAAAATGGAATCTCCGCCACGTCTATGAATGCATTCGAAGTAGTGAGATATCAAAAGGAAAACGTGACACCATTAAAGGCAAAAATTATCATTTTTAGGTCTGTAGGCTTTGCTGAATGGTTTGTGGGACTTAGGAGATATACTAAATTCGCGCCAAAACCGTTCAAAAAATAAACTTGTCCTTGAAAACGCCGTGACACGAGTGCATGGAAGTTGTTCGCTTCAGGTTATGGGCTTCTGTCCGTGAACACCAAACTTTCACTGTGATAATCTGCTCATGTTTTCCTTCAGCAGCGGGATTGAAATGATATTATAGCTCTAATGAGACCATGAACTGCCCTGTTTTAAAATAAAAGTGGATTCCAAGCTTTAGAACTACAGTCGAACCTCTACCTGACAACGACCGCATTGGGAACTCAAGAAAGTGGCTGTTTGTGGAGAGGTGGCCGTTTTGGGGAGTTAGGGGTGTAATATGGCAATTGTTTTTTTGAGGCTGTACAACATGTTTTTTGTGCTTATTTCCTGCTTTCTGTATCCTATAGTGGTAATTCAATCATATATGGGCAGAGATAACATGAAAAAGAAATTGAATAATGTTTTGAATCAAAACGTTAACATGACAACAAAACGAGCTAGATTTTCAACATTCGTCATAAGTATCGTAGACAATTTATGCGTACAGCAGCAGTATAAATGTAACACAATCAAAATACGATTGCGGCGATCAATCTTCAACGTGCCATACGGATCAAATTTCGCGACCATTCTTGACTATTTCATTAGTCGGCTGAAAAAAGTGGCCATTGTCGAGTGGTCATTTGGCGGATGGGGACACGTTTTAGTGGCCGTAGTTGAGAGGGTTAACCAAGAGTCAATTTATAAACTGTACGTCCGCCGTAAAGTTGCCGTAAGAAGTTGTAGAGAGGTGGCCGTTGTGGAGAGGTGCCTGGCAGTTGGTGGAGGTTCGACTGTATAATTTTATTCCCTGTGATGTCTAACCTAATTAACACATATGTTATTAGTAATTATCAATATTCCTTCGGCAACGTATTTCCTCAAATATGCGATTCAAGAAAGGAGGAAAAGCCTCTTGGTCTTCTTGCGCTAAAATAGTTTTTGCTGGTTGAGACTCATGCTGGGAACAGTTTTCTTACCGTTAAGTTAATTGGCGTCACCTCTTGACCTCTTTAAAATAATTTTCTTTCTATTTGGAGTTAAACTTAAGCTAAATCGACAATAATTATTTGCCGAAATTTAAAAAAAAAGACTGCTTTATTTATTAATATCACCAGTCAGACCATCTTATAACTTTCAATTTGAGTATTGTCGCTTTCTCTATTTAATTCAGTATTAAGTTCAATCATTGACCTCGTTTTTCTAATGGACGGCTGCGGTAGAACACCATTTCATACGAGCATAAAGTTCCTCAAGGACACAATTAGTTAAGAGTTTAAAATCTTTCCACAATAACACTCAAATAGCGTCCATCATTTCTTCTAAGAAGTCAAAGCTACTATATATTTGGGTTAAACTACCTCTAGACTGTTCACAGTCCCCTATTTTTCAGTGAGATCGTCGAGATTCAGCGCGTCTTATGGTTAAAGGGACGGGATCACGGTTATGCGCATGCGCGCCGTTTGTCTCTTCAGAATAAATTTGTCGGGTCAACACTAAATTCGAAATCGCCATTACCGGTACAATCATTGAAAATCCTTCGTTTTATTCCGACATCCGTCGCTTTGGCTGGCCTAGATATACTTCGGTAGTGGTGATTAACTTGTGGTTGTGTTGTTTGACTGGTTACGTTATAAAAAGACGCAAAAAATAATCTTTCGATCATGAAGGTTCAGAAGAGCATCGTGGCCGTCCGGCAACAGGACGTTCACAAGAGTCTTTGAAGATAGAGAAGCTTAGCCGATCGATCTGGTATGGTTCTAGGAGTAGTGTGTGGCTTACGAAAAGAATACACGACACTTGGAAGGTGTTTAAAGGCATGAGTTCATTCAACTTTGATTTGATTTTGGACTCCGACCTGTAGTTATACCGCAACAGGCCGCGCGATCTTCACCGATCTGGTACACTTGAAATGTTCCTTGTATATTTGCTTTACGATCGTATATGTTTAGGAATTGATGTTTCTAAAATAAATTGTTGCCTGAATATTCTGTTTACAACCTAGTTTTTTTTTATGTGTTCTACTCGATTTCATTTGTTTTGCGGAACACTGACCCGATGCAACGCGAATGGATTTGTTCATTTGCTGACAAGCATTATTGAAATTTATGCTCAATTAAGGATAATCTTTATACTCATACGTTGTGTGTTTTTGTCACCGGCCAGGCGCTATTTGTAGGTATTTCTGGGTTTATATAAGGCGAACTGAGAGAACAGTAATAAAATGTTTGTTTACAAATTTTGTTTGCCGATCGGTGACTGCTTTGTTAGCGTGGGTACAACCTCGTAAAACTACACGTTGGTAAATGTTTGTTTCAAAGCAGGACAGGGTGTAAATCTTATTCTTATCGGCTGCAACATATATATGTGAGGAGTAGCAAAGAATAAACTTGAATTATGGGGATATATAAAATCAAACCAAATGCCCGGAAATACTCTCGCGTCGCGAACAATGAATTTGAATTTTGTAAATTTACTTGCGTGTATCTAACTCGCTTCCGATTGGTTTAAAAACAATCAGCTACTGTCAGAACTCACACATGCGCATTATCGTGAACCAGTCCCTTTAATGCCAGTCATCTTGATTTTCAAATGCGACTGAGGGGGCGGGCGTCGTAAACCGTCGTAAGATGGCCGCCCGTAATGCAAAGTCTTCGATCTCGACGGTCTTACGCGAAAAATAGGGGACCGTGAACAGTCTAAACTACCTCACAGAACCGCCCTCCTTATTTTGTGTGGTGGACAATATACGTAACTTTCCAAAGCAAATAGGAAAAGCCGAAAATATTAGTGCTGCGTTATGCGAAAAGTTCAAAAACTTAATTCTGTTCAGCGGAAGCAGGCCGAATGTCCAACGGGCCTTTGAACTCATTACAGGGTCACCAACTAATAAGAACATCATCACACCATTACGACGTTTACGGACCGCTGCTGTCAGAATTTTTAGAGTGGGAATCGGTACCGAAGTAGATCGATCGTAGTTACAAGCCATGTCAAGCCAGCCAGCTAGGGATTGCGTATTCCAAGGGTTCGACCAATTACCAAATGCCTCCATTGTCACCTTAAGACATAATTTATGCAAAGGTGACTCCTTTACAATTTTTCTAATAAATGTTATTTCATTCACAATCATCATTCGTACCACACTGTATGGTCGAGGTGGTGTGCAGGTATTTCATCACTTGAGAGCAGGATATAACCCTCTAGCCAAGTCCCATGAGAAACGAGACGTTTATGTTATAACTGGATGTCGACAGTCGAGAGTTAACTGTACTCCACTCCATTCAACTCGACTCTACAAGACACTTCCTAAATTCTTAGTTTTGCACAACAGCTTTAAAAATACATCATGTAAGCCAGATAAGATTATATTTTGTGGTGAGAAGCGCTGAATGGTGGCAATAGAAACTAACTTTAGATTTCTACGACTGTTATATATAGTTTAATCTGGCATTCAAAAAACTCTAGCAACAAGTTGATCTATAGCTAGACAGATTATAGAAGGACACTACTTACTTAGTATTTTTGTATTTTAGGGAAAGCTGGTGTTGTTAAGGAAGACATTATTCAACGATACCAAGGTATGATTTACTGCTGTATACTATCAAGAAATGCCCATAGCGAAAACGTAGCGAGAAGGTACTAAGATCAAGTTAAGATGCAAGAAATTCATGTGGTAATGATGGGAAACGTACTGCTCCGCACTTGTTCAGAAGTAACATTTAACAAGACCCAGTTCTGATCCAGCTTTTAATGGCCCTATTAACAAACCAATTATTAACTAGGAATACGAGACAAGCCGTGACAAGTGAATGGGTGATCATCCTCGAATATCCTTCAGGAAAGACACCTACTCGTTTTGTTCATGTTGTCAGTTTAGTTTCCTGTTTTATGCATATTGCAGAGCATATTCTGGATCTTTTCATCCTCTAGATGGAAAAAATCGGTGGGATATGGTCTAATTAATTATGGGTTTGGCTCATCAAGTCTCACATATGTTTAGGGGAAAAATTATTTACAGGTTAAATAAAACATACATGAATGTTAAGAGTCTCTTACTGTAGCCAAGGAATCATGAATAAAATGAAGTTTTTTTAAATTAGATTATGCGTGTAAATCGAAGTAGTCAGCAAAAAAACAACCAAGCAAATTAACATGCACAAAAATAAAAACAAAATAAAACAAAAGGAAAAAGAACAAGAACAAGAACAATAACGAATAAAATATCTTTTACTGATATTTTTGACGTGGACATGGTCTGCTCATGGTCCATTTCACGCGAATGTCCATCTCACTAATTAGCTTGTTTTATAACTAGATTTCTATATAGACGACAAATTCGCACGATTAGATTTTTCTTTTACTGCAAGTAATACTAGATTATTCGCACGGGTCTAAGTGTCCTGATATGGGCTGATCTTACCCCCCTAAGTATCAGTTAAAATTTTAATTAACAGCCCCTTTTTGATACTATTAACAGTGCATGTTCGTTGGTGAGATTGAGGAAAAAAAGCAGGGCAAGCTTCTTTCAAAAGTGGATTTTACTAGTTAAATGCTAAAAATTCAGTCTAGCTTTTTACTGACAGAACTTTATCTTTCTTGCAGGTCCAGCGAATATTGTTTTTCTACTAGATGGTTCAGGTGACATAGGATTTAAGGAAATCCAGTTTTACAAACTTTTTGTTAAAGAGGTGTATAATAACATTCACATACCACCAGGAGGAGTCAAATTCGGACTGCTTGAGTGCGGAACAAAACATTTTTCTCAAGAAAACGTGTTAACCAGGTCAATTAAGAGCTCGAAAATGCTGGATATCACGCTAAACGATCTGGTCCCAATGAATGGTTATTGCGAACTTGGGAAATCTATGGAAATGATTAATACGAACATTTTCAAAAGACTTCCAATAGATACCCCAAAAGCACTGATCGTAGTTTTAGCGGGAAAATCACTTGATAAAGCAACAAGTGTGGCGAAAGAAGTGAAGGAAGGAGGTTCGAGAATAGTGGCCCTTGGTACAGGAGAACAAGCCGACATGAAACAGCTGTCTGTCATAGCTGATTCACCACTTTATGCTTTCAAGGTTCCGTTGTTTAAATATTTGCCTTCGATGTCTTCAACAGTTGTTGGATTTATCAACAAGGGTAAGTAATATAATTAAAGAAGGACTTTCTTCTGGAAAAATCGAAGAGCATTGCTAAAATTTACGCTTATCTTTCACAAAAAGCGAAGTAAATCATATATCACAAAGTGAAGCTCAGTAGTTAGCTGCACCTGATGCGTCAGCTTTGTAATACATATTTCATTTATAGCGAGGTACGTTCTAAAAATAAACAATCCCAGCGTTAGCTTTGCTCAGTGTAAACCGACTGAAGTGTTAAGAAATTGAGACAATTGAATGAATTAAGGGACAAATGATTTGGATAAATCTGGCCACGCTTGTGGCAGATTTAAATTCAGTCAATTTATATCTCATTTGGATAAGAACAAACCGAAAAATCTAAACAGATTGACATATATTGCAAAACGGGGGGCGATAAAATATGCCCCTACTTAAAAAAGAACGTTTTACCACATGAAGAAGTAAAAAGTGAGGACGAAAACCCGTGGGAAGGTGATGGGGGAGGTGGCGGACAATAATTTCTTCAATTCTGCAGGTTTCAATGGCGAAGGATAGAAAGACAAATAATCCGAGCGCTTCTACTATAATACAAGCCAAGAACCGCCCTATAATATCATTGGTCAATCGTCGATCGATCCTGGTACAAACATCCCACAGGTTATCATATATAAAAAAAAAAACGTTATGTTTAGACATAATGTTTGTCTTGTTGGTGTCAAAGACCGATTGAGTAACCGCTTTCTTATAATATTGGGATGAGGGTGGGGCGGGGGGGGGGGGGGGGTAGACCTCAGTACATACTGAAATCAACTCACAGTTCCTTAAAATTTTGTCATGCAGTTACTGAGCCCAAGTACAGCAGCAACTTGATTCCCTCTTCAAAAGCCCTCAGTTTACCCAAGGAAGGAAGACATGTTGGTTTTTCTGGTGAATTTGTTGATGAGGAAGGGAAAGAACTTGGCAAAGATCCTAACAATGATAAGACTTTGCTGGCAGGTCTTCGCCCGATACTCAGTGAGCTAAACGGTTATGACTCATCCCTAGGTCAGTACATGTGCTCCTGGTCAGTGTGCCGTGATGGCAGTATGTCAGTTACACAATTTTGGATGTTTTGACGCCTTGTTACGAGATGTTTAAACTGTCTGTATGAAAGAACGTTTCAGCTAATTATTTATTGTTTGTAACGTAATAAAAAATTTTAAAAAATAAAACCCTGCAGTCATTCATTCGAATTGGGTTTATATACGGTTAATATTTCCTAAGAGGAAACCCATGGAACTACAAAAAGGAGTGTACTCAAAGAGTCACGCCAAAAAAAGAGGATGAAAATAATTAAAATAGAGTACAACATAGAGTTGTATCTTGTGTCTTGGACCATGATGAGCTTCTCGCTCGAGGACGAAGTACCCATTAGGTGATATTAGACTGCATTTGACACGGAAAGGGAATAAATCGTTCTAGTCGCACATTCAATAAAAATATACTAATGGCTTAACCGAATAGTGTGATTGCATACTTGATACAGTTCGTATTTCGTGGCTCTATAACTTGATTTTGTTTTTCCTGGATTTCCTGTGGTTGATTCTAATCAACACAACTAAAACTAAAAAAATCTCGAAACATTAAGATATTATACTTTCACCCACAATAGTTACCTATGAATATGAGATTTAAAGAGAAAATAAAAAGATAATCCCTAATATTTTAAACTTCTGTTACAGACTGGTCACCTCTTTTGCAAGACAAAGAAGTTTCTCAAGACTATCCTCCTACAACCGAAAATGCTAGTCCCTCCCCTACAATTCCACAAAATTACTGGAAAATAGAGAAAGAGAAGCAAAATGTAACAGATTGGCAAGATGGAGGTCAACTTCAAGACAGTAACATTAAAGATGTTGCAAATAATGCGCCAGCAAACAGTATGTCAAACGGACCAAGCGAACCAAATTCCACAACAAATGCCAGCACCACTGTTACGACAAATAAACAAGGGAGTAAAGTTAATCCTGCATCACAAGCACCAATTGTAGCAGGCAGTCAAGGACGAAATCAGGCGAATGGTCAAGGGGGTTTAGGCTTAATCGGAAATGGTGTCGCCTCTTCTAGTAGTGGAGTAAACCAAGAAAATGGCATTAGTTCAAACGCCTCTCCAGGCAATACAGGTTCAAGCAGCCAAGGATCCGGACCTCCCATTGCAGTCATTCCAGCCAATGGTGGCGGCAGTCCAAATAGTGGAGGTGTCAATACTGCGAACACTGGTTTATCTGGAGGTATTCCAGGACAAACCAGTAACGCTCTAGCAAGTTCAGGACAACCTGGAGGTAATCAAACTTCAATTGATTTATCCTGTAATTTCTTTAAGCAACCTATGCCACTGATATTAATATTTAAAGGAAATAAAGGGAGATGTAAAGAATCAACCATAAGAGGACACAGAAAAAATCTCAGCCCCAGATGGGATTGGAACCCACGACCCTCCGTGTTCTAGATCGGATGCTTTGACCTCTGAGCTACTGAGGACTCGTTGGCGAGCAAGGGTCATTTTTTGTGGGTTGGACTTGCGAACCGCATCTCGCAGTCACACAGTCCATCACAAGCAACACATTAAGGCTTAACTGTATCACACAGTCACATTAATAGTAAGAAATGTCTCACTCATGAAGGAGCCTCCAACCAACCAACCTATGCCACTGATATTAATATTTATTTATTCCCTTTATTTCCTTTAAATATTAATATCAGTGGCATAGATTGATTCTTTACATCTCCCTTTATTTCTTTAAGATGAGGAAAAAGAAAGCACAAGGTTTTTTTTTTTTTAACAGGTAAATTTTCATAATATTTTGTGGCGAAATAGTCCTGACAACCCTTTAAGTAAGCTAATTAATTGAGCTGAGTTATGCCAGCAGGTTATCTCTCTGTTCCCCCAGCCTTGGCTAACTCGTACGACGTCGACACGTTCAACACATTGAAATCAGTCTGCTCCAAGTAGTGCTTCCCAATTCGCTGCGGGTTGTATTTTTAAAACATTAATCACTATATGCTGTTCCTGGAGTTGAAACAATTGTTTAATATTCATGATACTTTAAGCTCTGTTACTGATTGAATATTAGATACATAGATTTGTGTGTGTAATCAAATGGTGACGAGTGAAATTACTCGGATTTGGACAAAAAGCAAGTGAAATTATTCCCTAATTTCACGAGTATACCATTTGATTACCTATTAATATCATGGGTGACGAATTACGTTAGCAATCTTGGATTTTTGACATGCTTATCCTGGATCGTATCGATCGAGAACTCCACTCTCTCAAATGTTTAGACCTTAAATTTGGCTTATAAAGTTCTGAATTTTTGAGACTATTTCGGCAAAATACCTGTTAAAATCCTTCTTGATGTTCTCTTGTGTGTTCAGGTTTTCTAAAGCGTCTTTTTGAGCCCTGACATCTTCGCCATCTTGACACTGAGACGTACGGAGGGTTGCCATGGCAATTTTGTAATTTCATATGTGAAATTACAAATTAACGCTGAAATTTCGCGCCAAAATTAAGGAGTAATTCGTCACCTTTGATATTATTATGGAAAATGCAGTAGATTGTATTTACTTATGAAGTCATGTATGTAAATAATTCTATTGTTTCGCGAGGGCGCACTTGAATTTGAGCCTCATTCTGCCTTGTGGCCCTAGTCATTGTTTGCTTTTAATTATTTTAATTGCCCTTGTTTGATGTGTAAAGGTTTGTAAAGAAAAAAAATGGATGAGCAATTAGTTTTAAGCTATAAAAAGTTTGCTATGGCTCTATTTAGGGTCCGATTGGAGTTGTGCACAACGATCTAAAATACAGACGACCTGCCTCGATCGACTAGATGTTAATGTCCCCCTTATATTTTGTTATCTATTCTTTAAACAATGGCTAGTAAACATCTGTAATGGCCGCAAAAATAATGTATAAATTACTGGTTGAGTTCGCCCACTCTATATACAATTTCAGGGCCGATGCAAGTCATTCAAACACAGCTGTTGCCTATCCCAGTCCTTCCTGTTCAGACTCTTCCCATTCAAACCCTTTCTCCAGTGCTGTCCCCACAAGGGCAATTTCCGTTTATCACGCCAAACCAACAGCAACAACTGCAACCAACAAACCAGAGCAAAGTTCCTCAAGTGAATGAGAGGGAAAGCACTCAAAATCCGAATCAACCGGTTTCTGGGAAAAGTGAGCGAAATCCAGATCCATCCGTTTCTGTTAGTGGCCCAAAGAACAATAAAGGAAACAAAGGTCCGGAAGAGGCGACGTTTCAAACTCGAACAAAACCACCCAATGGTCAACCTACAACGTCAAGTTCTGTCAATAAAGAAACTCAACGTTCTACTGCAAGCCAGCAGCATACTACTACATCTCCATCTCAAGCAAATCCAACAGAAGATAACAACAGTTCCAGTGGATCAAATTCTACCAAAGCACCAAATTCTAATAAGATTATGTTACCTACTAAGTCAACACCAGTTCCTCAAAGAGGTAAAACTGCGACAGCCACATCAACCAATTCATCCATTGTGAATTTGAACAAACCGAACGGAACTCAAAGAAGTGGAAAGGCGAACGCCGCTTTATCGACTTTTAAACCGAAAGTTTCAGCTGCAGGAAAACCATCTCAAAAGCCACAGGTGGTTTTATGCCAGATAGTTTGTGGAAGCGACTGTTGTCCGATGAAAGTTAAAGCTCCAACCGCAAAGCCAACCGCGGCTAATCCGACAACGAAACCCACAACACTTCCACCGACAAGTGCTAAAGGGGAAGCAAAACAAAAGCCAACAACGCCCCAGGAAGTCATTGCTGCACCACCCGTACCAATGAGACACCACAACTGGCTAGGATGGTTTCCTCAGTTGGCTCATCCAATGCCTGGTAATCCAGTGTCCGCACCTATTACCCCTCCGTTCATGTACATGACACTTCCGCCAGCCACAGCTTCGCCTGTCTTAGACAAAGAAAGGTTTCGTCAGGTGGAACACCAAATGCATACAGTCCAAGTACCGGCAGTTCCTCCTTTAACTATTTCGTCTGCTCTAAGTCCGCAAGAGGACAAGGATGACCCGATACTGATTGGTAGGGTAGCAGTTTTTACTTAGCGTTTTATCTAGTTTTTTTTTTTTCCTTTAAGATATACCAGGAAAATGTACATGTAAGGTGTGGGCGATTTCTTTTTTAACATCGAAAGCACTAAGTGGGATCTTTCTGCCTTTTTCTTCACGAAGCTAGGCGAAAAAAAACCTGGAGACAAGGTAAATGACCGACATCAATCTGAACCAACACGTACTACACATGTGCATAACTATAGCGTTACCTTTGAAATACCAATCCAAGTAACATTGCATGGAGATGAATGCTCCATGTACCAGTAATTAGGGAAGATTTATTTGCAAAACTACAGGACTATGATTATTATTCCAGGTCAGTGCCAGGATTATCACCCTGACTGTTATTCATTCGTCATGTCCGGAATGTGTGATGACAAAAGTATTTTCAAAGAAGCATTTAGTGTTCGCGATTTTTGCATGCTGTCCTGTGGTGTATGCAACAGGTATGGAACATGCGTTCTTTGTTCTTCTTAACCTCTTCTGGGCGGCTCCAATTTGCGCTTAGCTTGCAATGTCAGTTTTGCTCATAAATTAGATAAATTTCTTGGATTGATGAAATGTTGTACAATCGATTTGGTAGACGTCTCTAGATCAAAAAACTAAACTTACATTGCTGATCCTAGCATTACGTGGTTCACATCATTCGTGTTCTAAATATATGGCCTCGTAATCCAGAGCTATTCCCTAGCTCTTGGACTACTTTCGATGCCTAACAGGTCATATTCGAATACTGGCGAATACTATTCGTGCTACACGTTTCCCAACTGACGATTATTAAATCTTTCTAGTTTAACGTGAGAGTTTGAATCCTGCTTCTTCTTTTTGTTCCTCGTTTATTTTTATTTTTTACATTTTTTCTCTCTTCTTCCTCTTTAGATACATCAAACAGGGCGAGAAGGTTAGCCTGGATGTTCGTGACAAAGGAAGAGACCCTGAGGAAATCGGCCTTCCAGAGTACAGCAAAAAGTTTCTTTAATACTTAGTCTACTTAAACAAAATCAAACACAGTGCGGGCACACAGAATGACTCATCCAACAAAAGCAAAAAGTAAAACAAACATAAAATACAATAAAAACCTTGTAAGTAATTATCGTTTGAATGGAGAAGAAAAAAGGTTACTTGCATTTAAACAACTACACGTTTAACCCTTGATTTACGGTACTAGCAGCCTCACCGCCTCTTTGTGGATTTTGGTGTGATCTTTTTTCACCACCACCATCATCGTCGTCGTCGTGATCATCATCATCATCATCATCATCAACATCGTAATTTACATTGTTATTAATTTTTACAAATTTTAATCCTCGGACGTACAAGGAAGGATGGATGCCACCGCCCCCTCCCCCTATAAGCCGTAAGGTTTTTCTGAGTTTTTTCCTAGAGGATAAAACATCAGTATCTGACGCTTTCAGTAGCTGTTCATTCATCCCTCGCACACATTTTGAGACAGGTTTAGTGATGTTTAGTTGCTATGGTTACGAGCTATGACGTCATAAGTAGCAGGTGGTCAAGCCAATTTGGGAGTGAAAATACATGTTTTTTCTACTTCTTTTAACAATGAAAGTAAATCTTGTGGCTTAAATCATGCAAAGTGCTTATTTATGTTTTATTTTTTCATGTGAAGCACAAAAAGTGACCATTTCTCGCGGTTTTAACATGATTTCTATTTCGCGGTAAAATCCAAGATGGCGACCATTGTTGGTGACGTCACAGGCCTCCAGCAGCGCCACCACCCCTAAAATATATCTAATCTTGTTAAGAAGATCAAAGGCTTTCCACTAAAGGTAAAATCGTTTCAAAATACTGCAACATATCAGAAAACTCTGGGGAGGGGTTCCATCCACAACCCCCCTGCCCCTTGTACCCCGGAAGGGGTATGAATTTGCGTGTACATCCGAGGGTTAAGTCATTTGCCTGCAAAAATAAAACAAGAAATAAAGAAATAAATGTCACTTCGCAAGTGTAAATCATTTTCTTCGGCTGAAATGTTTTAAATCAGAGCATTCGCTTCCGGTTACCGTAAAAAATAAAGCGTTTAAGTGCGTCTTGTGAACATACATTTGTAGCTTTTAATACGAATGCTTTTCACGTCACTGAAAGTGATTAAATGATATGAAATGTTGTGACCCGTAGTTCTGTAAAAAAAAGAGAAAAAAATTAATTTAAACAGATAACCAACTCTGAAGTGTAATTCAACTGCTACAAATAACCAGCTGACATATGCTATAATTCGTGTTTGGTGCAACCGTTTAGCAGGTCAAAAGTTCCATAGCATTGTTTTTAGTATCTTTTCAAAGTCTAAAGACGTTAAAGGATCTTTATCCCTTAATTTGCAATCCCAAGGATTAATTCATTTTAGGCGGACTTCGAATTCTCTTCCTCCCTACCCCGTCCCCGTACGTCAGCATAGTGTACAAATTAGACGAAGGACCTGATCTTCAAAACCCCCTCATTCAATTCAAACTTTTAAATAATACGTGAGGTAACTTACCAGAAAAATATTAATGTCTACAACAAACAAAACACTTGAGAGATTTATGAAGTTGCTGCCCCGCTCACACAGTAAACAAAAATCTGACTTTTGACTGTAAATGGTTGAAACAAACTTAATACTAAAATTTTATTTGAGGATCTTTCAGTGCTATGTTAAAGTTAATTTTCCAAGAAAAGAATGTTTACCACCGTTTCTTTACAGGTTTCGTATTGATCATAACCAGGTTACCAGAAAAACTGGTGTTAGTGTCACGTGCGTTGGAATTTACGAGGAAGCTTAAGCAACAACGACGGCGACGGCTACGAAAACGTCACTTAAAAAGTGAATTCGCGCTACTTCAAAGTTTATCGCGCTTATTCTATCTCGTTCAATTTTTTAAATGGTCGCAATGTTTTTTCCCAACTTGAGTTCTCAAATGGGTGATTCAAAGTTCGGTTTTAGTGAACGCGATAATAATAAAAAAAAAAAAAAAAATGGCAAAAAAGACCATGACAGGGAAAAGTTTGGTGTCATAAAGGAAAATTAATTAAAATAAGTAGAATAACAAAAATATACATGAAATGAAATATAAAAGAAAAAGAATCTACTTAAAACACTTCAATATTACAGTCTTTATCAGTTACCAGGTAAATAGGTTAACTAAAATGGAGATAATGTAATTTTTCTTAATTTTTGATACACGTCAAAGCTGTTGTTTTTAGTACGTATCTACCGAGGCTTCCTTCTAAAAAGAGCAAGTTTCCTTTTGTCTAAACTTGTGCATTCTTTTTTCGGGGATAGCGCGAAAACCGCTTCCAAAACAAAAAGGGAAGAGATACCCCCTGATCCCAGGTTACCTTTTGTCCGTCTACGTATTATTGTCGAAAAAACATTTAAATTCGGCTTTAATGAATTCGAAGACAAAACATAGCTAGTATCGGAGCAGTTTAAGGCCTGGAAAGGAGACAGAGTTTTGATTCAGTTACCTGTTGTTTAAAAGGTGCCAAAAATATGAATGACCAGCCCAAAGTTTACTTATGTCTGGTATCTTTACACTTATTCTTACCTAAGAATCAGTTGAGGAATGTGGAAAGTCTTTCTTTGACTGGTAGTTGTCATTAAGACAAACCAAAGGTTGTCCTAATGGGTCTTTCAAACTAATTTCGTGGGACCAATATTTGATATCATAGATAACTGAGGTAAGAATTTTACTTTTTTCTAGTCTCGTCACTTTGTAGGTTACCATACATCGAGGTACAGTACTTGAGTTGTATTAAGGGTACTAAATGTCAAAAGGGAAGGCCGCTTTTATCTCTGATATACTGTTTTTGGACGACCTATGTCTACTTTCGTTCTCCTTATAATAATAATGATAATAGTAGGTTTTTATGGCGCATTTAAGGAATTCTCAATGCGCTTACAATAGAAAAAAAGGTCTAAATGAAACTATATATATTAATTATTCCTAAAAAGAAAAGTTTTGAAACGTTTCTTAAAATTAGAAACAGATTGAAGGTTTTTGATATGTTCTGGTAGACCGTTCCAGATTTTCGGTGCACAATTTGAAAATGAGCGGTGTCCATAAGCCACGGTATTAACATAAGGAACTTGTAAAAGCAATCTATTAGATGAGCGGAGAAAACGAGCCGGTTGGTATTTGAGAAGGAGTGAAGACAAATAGTAAGGAGCTAAATCCTATTTTCTTATCTTAGCAGTTTCAAAGTCAATTTTATCTTTCGTAGCGCGTGCGTACTACACAATGTACCCATAACTAAAAACAAAACATCACTGTTCAGAGTACTTATTTAGGTACTGTGACTGAATTATTTGTGAAAATCAGTCCAGTGATATCCAAGAACTTCAATTTGAGCGAGTAAAAACCATGCATGAATTCTTCTTGTTGAGCGTTATATTCTTCATTAATTAAGGAGGTATTGTCCTTGGCAAAAAAGGACGAAAATAGCCTATTCTTAGAATTTATGTTTAACCCCGGGAATCTGAATAGAAACTTGATGCAAAGATTTTGTTTAGTCTTGCTGTTTACGTTGACAAACCAGTATCCCATGGATGAGGTGAAAAGCATCAAAATCTGCTAAAAAAAAAACTAATAAAAAACATCAGACTGGCTGACGAAAATCTTTTTTCCTGAAGAAGGTCACATTTACATAAATAAAAAAACAATACATTTGACAGCCATTGAACTGATTAATTACTTGTGCTCGCTTGCATGGTCTCCTAGATTAATACATCCAGTTGAAGCTGTATTTTTTCTTTTTTGTCTTTAAAAAACTGCACAATAAGGACATTTAATTGGCTTAACATCCAAGTTTAGATGTAATATGAGTACGATGATGATGTGTTCCAATTTCATTACATTTTTTGCAAAGTCGGGCAATTAGAAATAACATTACTGAAAGATAACAATTTTCCATACATGGCTATCAGTTGAGCTAAATTTGAAAAACTTCTGGAAAGTAAATCCTTTTCAAGAGCTGTTTCTTTTATCCTGAAGCATTAGCCAGTAGGTGATTTATATGATTAAATCGTACTTGAGACAATTCTACATTGTTCGAAAACACAATGCCAACTAAGAAATCTCGACTATTGTTTGCAACTTGTAAACGGAAAATCATACATAGAACTGAGTAGCTTCATTCATTTTATTAACAAAGCTGGTGATTTTCTTAACATACTTTCATGACAACTCAATAAAAAAAATCTTTCCATAGGAATGAATCGCAGCATTTTATTCCTGCTCTTTGGAATCACATTTATTCACCTTTGCGTATACAGAACCGCTACTTCCCAGAGGGTAACAGCAGGTAAGGAAAATTGAATTGCGGTATAGTAATGCTGACCTAATCCTTTCGTGTAGTTCTTCCGCGCCCAGTTTAGTCTACTTCCGGCAACCACAGCACTCTGCTCCATTCCCCGTCTCCCCTTTCGCAGACGTTTGTTTTATTTATTTATCTTTTTATTGCAATCAGGTAGTTACAGACCGAAAATTATATCGACACAATACCCTGAAGGTTGCTTGCAAGTGGACACAAACGATATCTGGCTTAGTTGACACTAACAATAAAGATCTTACAAGTTTACACTAACAATACTAGCTTACAAGATGACACTAACAGAGACTCGCAGAAGTAAGTTAATTAATATACTTAACAGCAATTTTCTCTGGAGCACTAGAAAACCAATATTCCTTACATTAACCGACAATGGACTGTTTCGTTATCATTATAAATCGTTTTTAAGAAAATCACGAGCAATAGCATACAGCATGGGCCTGCGCAAATCCCAGATCAGGAAATTCCTGCAGACATGCCTTTGGTAAACTTTCAGGTCACTATCTCCCGGAAGCTGCATCTGATGTCAAAGGAGTAAAAAGACAATTTTTAAAGCAAAATATCCCAGCTAAAAGATCTTCATCGCAAGGTATGATGTCTAACGACAAAATGAACATATATTTATTATGAACTCGGCTCTTCAGTATTTAATGTACACTGTACAGTGTCGAATGAGAAAAATAATATGCCTTATCTAGAAGATTGATTCGAATTACATACACTTTACTAATTTTGAGAGATGGGAGAAAAAAAAACGCATCAAAAGTCAGTTACGCGCCATTTTCCCCAATCATTTCAGCCAAAACCACGATATACTGCGGTATCAAGAAAAGACGAAAGGATGCAAATCTAAAACAAAAGTTTCCTTTTTTTCTAAGGACACACCATAAAAAAACTCAAGAAATCATTAAATATTTTTAAATCTATTAATTTAATTGTTGTTCACACTGTAGCTTATCATAGTCTGTACACAGACGTTGTTTCATTTTTCTTTTCGTTCTTTTCGAAAACATCGGAGAGCGCGAGAAAGAACATCCCCGCGCAATTTTGTAATCACGCGCTAGAGGGACTTTGAAAAGAAAAGAAAGGTCTGGGAACAGGCCAAGCTAATCACAGATGGGACCTTTGTTATAATAGAAAAAAAAATGTCTTTGCATACGAGTAGGCCCAGGTTCCTATCATAAATGTTCTTCTTTTCCTTTTTCTTCTCTATTTTTTTTTCTTTCCGCTTGCTGATAGTATGCACTACTCAAGTGGACCTTGGATTTTTAGTTGACTCCTCGGGGAGCGTAGGGCAAGCGAACTTTCAGAAGTGTCTGGATTTTATCATAGCACTCACAAGAGCATTCACCATTTCTCCTACGGATACCAGAGTGGGAGTGGTCGAGTTTTCCCACCAGGCATTCCCTTTGTTTACCTTCAATGACTATGCAACAAGGGCGGAACTCGAAGCAGCTATTAGCAATATCAAATTCATAGGTTCTAACACGGCAACTGGTCAGGGACTTAAAGCGACTGAGGAACTGTTTAAGGACAACAGAACAGGTGTTCCTCGAATACTCATTGTTATGACTGATGGACAAGCAAATAGAGGAGAAGACTTAACTACACCTTCGCAGGAACTGAGGGATGCAGGAGTAATTATCATCTCTGTTGGTTTAGGGCACAACTATAATAAGAATGAACTAAATACAATGGCTTCAAAGCCAGAGGCAGAGCACGTGTACGAAGCTGAATTTTCCAAAATGGGAGACATAGTTAATAGCATAAAGTCACGAATGTGCGAGGGTAAGATATGCTGATTTCTTTTTGTTCAAGGATTGAACTGAAATGTTACCTCTATTACGTTATGAAGTACAAAAAACGCGCAATCCTTACTCACAGAAGCCATGATCGGGGTAAGAGACCGTAGCTGCATACCTTTCCCAATAATGGGGTTGGTTCCATCGAAATTAATAAATGTGCTTTTTTTAGCACAAATTGTGTCATCTCGCGTGACACGCGCGCGCACTTTTTACTAGAACTCAGCGCAAAGGATAAACTAACAAAAACCTCCGCAGGAGATGAATAAATTTTATTTCTGGCATCATTTCTTGCCTCTTCTGAATTTAAAGCAAGACCTTGAGCAGAACTTCTTGGACAATAAATTCATTTTCTCTTGCAGTATCTCTAAATGTGATTCTGCTTACGTTAATCACCGTGGTGAAAGTGCTTTTTTTGAGATCCTGTGAGGAAGAGATGTCTGATCGGAAATGACGTGCGATAAATATCCCCTGGGACGAAACAAACAAACACAAACTTTCCCTACGTTAAGTTACCTAAGCGTGTTTGTCTCTTTGCTCGTAAACTGTTTTTTTTTTAAATAATACAAGGAGCTATGTTTATATTTGCATACACAAACAGAATTTTAATGAACATTAAGTTTCTAAAAGTTATAGGCTATTGTATATTAAAGTTTTTAAAGCTATTTTTGTCAAGGGGCCCGTTATGATCTTAGTTGGTATAATTTGCATGCAAAACAAGTTGGCCAGGATGAGTGCTAACCTGTTTTTTTGTTATATAAAAATTATATTTTTTTTCTTTTCGTTTTCAGTTTGATTTTGCTTTTAACCATATTTTCCCCTTTGCTTGTTTCCTTTTATTCTTACTGCTGGTTAATTACAACGAGGGTTTTGGCGAAAAACGGATATATGGTAATATTGAGTATATAGCATTGGCTCATTATACCATTGTGTATGTATTACCTATCGAGAAAAATTGTATGAAGTGCTTGTAAAGTTCAGAGAGCACTTATATAAAGTCGCAAAACGATCGCCCATCTCCTAAGATTCCACACGAGAGATTCGCGCAAATTCGCAGCTTCCTGTGCGAGTTTGTGAAGTTGAGGGTGGCACAGCTTGTTGTAAAAATAGCACATTTGGCTATTTTAACGGAACCGCGTGGACACCGCGCTTACGGTCTCCTACCCCGACATGTTATGGATCCAGTTACTAGCGCTGAAGGCCAAAACATCTTAGCAGACGTACTTATTATAGTTTAGTAGTCTTACAAAACTACTTTTGAAACAAGTAGACGATTTTCAGTTATCATTTATTTTGACTTTTTTTTCAGCTGCAAAGACCGCTGTTGACACTGGAAGAAGTAAGTAGTTATTTACTTTAATAATGATGGATAGAAAGGAAAAGTGGGGATAAGCCACATGAAACAAATTATAATCAATATGCGTCTGCAGGTACATCCGACGCCAAGTTATCGAAATATCGCTGGCGAAAACATGACCTGCGCGTCCGTTACGCAAAAATATGAAGTTCTTCATTTCCAGCAAAGTCGTGGAAAAACAGCTGCGTTAAGTACCTTGAGATGAAAGAAGCTACAGCCGTTTATTTTATCAGTGGTAATTTTTGTTGTTCACTTTGAATGAATATCATTGGCGTAGATGCCTCAACTAAGCAAAGCTGGTAAATAGTTCAGAAGACGCAGATTTAACATGGAGGATATTTGTTATTATTATTTAAAGAACCTTTTGGGAATAAATTCTGGTTAAGAGCGACGAAATCATTTACGTAAACGATCTTCCCGATGTCTCTAGCCTGACCCAATCTTTGCTGTTTGCTGATGATACAAATATATTTTATTCCCATAGGAATAACAACCACCTCGCTTTCATTGCTAACAAATAGTTACTTATTTGGCTTAAAGCAAATAGGTTATCTCTCAAAAACGAAAACGAACTTAATGATTTTTCATCCGAGGCAAAAGAAAATTAATGTTAATGTTCCTCCTGTTAAAAAAAAAAAAAAAACATTATAAAAAAAATTATAATCAAGCAAGTCGTGGAAAATAAATTCTTAGGTGTCATCATTGCTCAGCACCTTTCCTGGAAATCTCATATTATCCTTATTTCTAAAAAGATTTAGAAAACTGTGGGGATTATTGCAAAAGCTCGCTTTTATCTATCATCCAAATCATTGCTGACCTTAAATTACTCTCCAGTATATCCCTGCCTAACATACTGTAATGCCACCTGGGCCAACAATCTGGAATTCTTTGCCAATTATACACTAACCAGTTCCTCTTCCATATTTCTTTTTAAAAAAAAAATCTGAAAAATTATCTCATTGATAGTCGTTCTGTCGCTTAGTTTATGTTTTCTGCACACTCTGCTATCAAGTAAGCCTTTGTAATATAGTTTAAGGAAACCTATTAATAAAAGATCCCAGCTACCTTAGGCTTCCTTGTCACAACAACTTATATTTTAATTAACACCTCTTGTCCTCCCCACGTTATATTTTTATGAAATGTAAGTGACTAACAAACAAATAAATGAAATGAAATGAAAGACCAGGACGAAAATAACGAACGATCCAAGCACTCTTTCGTCTAGTGCAGTTTCTTCATTCATAGGAACTAATTAGTCAAAATTTGGCTTTGAAAATTACGCCATTTCGCCGAATTACTGACAACCACCGTTTTTTGGATCACAAATTATGCTACCACAAATTATGCTGAATCGTGATGCAGAGAAAAATGAAAAACGCTGGATAAAAACTCTTGTTAGGATTAACTGAAAAATTTGTAAGAATTTTCTCCGTAAAACCTGAGATCGCAAAGCAGTTCGTTAGTTGAGCAGCATAATAAATCAAGTACGGACAGGATACACTGAATGCGCCACCACAGACGACGGACTCTTGTGTACAACCAGGAAACTTGGAGAACGAGTCGAGGCTAATTCTCTTAACTGCTCTAAAATATGCTACGTAGCAAAAGAAAAAAATCCCATACAATTTAACGTCTTCCAAGATGACACCATCAAAGACATCAACAGAAGTAGAGAGGACTGATACCTTATAATGGGATCAAAACACAACTTGAAAGGCCTACAAAGATGCCATTACCGGTATGGGATGGGGGTCGCGGATCTTATTATACTTGAATAGATAAGGTCAAACATTGGAGGAGGAAATATGGTTAGGATGAAAATGAACAGTTCGAGAGGTTTCGACATGCACTGACAATAAAAGGATCATCGCAAACTGACCAGTTAACTTGAAAAAAAACCTGTGAAACCAATGACAGCGCATGGAACATCTTAGATAACGAGTTCGCAGTTAGACGATAACTTTGGATCTGATTGCTATCTAAAAATTGCCATTCTTAAACCAGTCAAACTAGATTCAAAGCTCTTAACACACTTCGCCTCTACAATAGCTTGTAAACGATATGGAAGAAACGTGTTAACGGGTGGTGTTTTCTGCTAGAGTTCTCACAAGAACAGATTCTCTCGTCCCAGCTCTTGCCCAAACTCGATCAACACAACTATTCAGAATTTGGCAGAGAGATAGAAAGCGAAGGGAGAGAAGAAACCGTTCGCAACTTCATCGCCTGGTTACAGGAAACAACACTGCTAATAAGGAAGGAAATGACAATGAAACATATCCACAACAACAACAACAACAACAACAAAGTTTATTCGTATTACCATTTACATAGATGGTGTTGCAGAGGGGAAAAAAAACAATACTAAAATAGCTTAATAACTAAACGAAACGAAAAGTAAGTCCCCCCAGAAAAAAAACATTTTTAGTAAATAAAAGTAAGGTAGGGTGCATTAGGATTAATTACTGGTACAATTGTGGTAACAAAGTCATCACAATGATAAGCAGAAGATTATCAGGAACAATGTTTTACGAAGTCTTAATTTTTTTTCTCTGGAATCCTTAAAACATGAAATAACCTGGTCTGCATAGTGGGAGACTGTTAAGCAACATTGGTCATGTCGCAAGAGTCTCAGAGAGCATAACACACTTGCAATAACAAGATGGCTCAGAGGCAGAAAAAACACCTCCGTTCGCTCGTAATAGGTAACGAAAAGACTGGTAGAACGAGCACAAGTAGTTTAAATCCAAACCTCAGTTCCAAGGGCCCCCACCTACATCACACGCTAACATCCGGGAAAAGCTGTATTCCAGAAAAGCAAGTTTGAAACTTGTAACAAGGCTGTGCTCTGTACAAAATGCACAAAAATGACAATCAGACATTTTCTCCAATAACTCATTGGCCTTAAGTAGAGTGAAATACCGCCTTAGCTACAGATTTCGCTTTCCTTAACGACAGCTTCACACTAGTCATGTAACAACTCGGAGGGGAGTCAAGCCCTCGACACTGCGAATAAAGATGTGAAGCACTCTATAGCGATACACTCTTTCTTTACAGTCGAACTTAGAAAAACGTGATCATAAACACCTGAAATACTTTTGAAATTTTTACTGATTGTGTCCTGGCAAATCACAGCAATTAGATCAATAATTGCTTACAACACAAATATATGCACGGTCTTTTAAGGTTCACTGTATCTACATTCAAGCCCCCTGTAATGTTCCTCTTAAACTATAACATGAATGTTTTGTTAAAATTCACCGTAAACATGAAGAATATTAATCAACACATTTTTATTTCTTTGCTATAGCTGGACCTATTAACAAAGGTAGGCACAACTATCGACTCGGTTCTTCAGTCCTTAATGTACACTGCTCTACCGTGTCCAATGATGAAAATAATATGGCTTATCTAGAAGAATGATCCGAATTATATATCTAGCCGAATTTAAGAAAATCGCACCAGCTGGCAACTCTAAGCCACACAGCTTAACTTAACTGAAATCAACTAAATTTTATTGTAAAGAAACTCAGCTCTTACCCAAAAGCCTTCTATGGTGACTCTCTTCTTGGTTCCTGATTAGCAAAGGAATATTCAAGTCTATCAAAAAGACACTCTCAACTTGGCCATCTCTAGCTGCTCTAAGGCTCTACATGACATAGGCAGCTTGAGACTTCAGCTGGCCATAAGCAGAGAATTCAAGGCCACATCAACCCTCCCCCCGCCCCCCTCCCTCTTCCACCTGACACGGCCTCGCAGCTGAGCACATGGGTGAGGGGAATCCTTTCAATGGCTATCGGTCTTAAAGCAGACACATGATCAGTGAACTGATTCCATTAGACTGACACCCCTTCCCAACCCCTTGGCAAGTTAGCTCAGGGACTGAGCATGACGATGACACCAACCAAGACAGCAAGCCCCCTATGAAATTATCACCACAGTCACCAGGTTTCTGTCCGAATATTCTGGGCTTTTGGGGGGCGCGTTTTAAAAAAAAATCGGCTAGATACACTTTAAGAGATGGGAGATAAAACGCGTCAATAGCCAGTCACGCGCCATTTTACCATTCCGAAACAATTCAGCCAAAACATGGTATTCTTCGGTTTCACGAATTGACGAAAGAATACAAATCTAAAACGACTTTTTTTTTTTTTTTCTGGGCATACTCTATAAAAAAAGTCAAGAAATCATTAGACGTTTTGAATCTACTAAATCAATTGTTGATCGCATTGTAGCTAATCACAGATGGGACCTTTGCTATAATAAAAATAATTGCTATTATATTCTTCATTTCCCTTTTTTTTTTCTTTCCGGTTGCCGATAGTATGCACTACTCAAGTGGACCTTGGATTTTTAGTTGACTCCTCGGGGAGCGTAGGGCAAGCGAACTTTCAGAAGTGTCTGGATTTTATCATAGCACTCACAAGAGCATTCACCATTTCTCCTACGGATACCAGAGTGGGAGTGGTCGAGTTTTCCCACCAGGCATTCCCTTTGTTTACCTTCAATGACTATGCAACAAGGGCGGAACTCGAAGCAGCTATTAGCAATATCAAATTCATAGGTTCTAACACGGCAACTGGTCAGGGACTTAAAGCGACTGAAGAACTGTTTAAGGACAACAGAACAGGTGTTCCTCGAATACTCATTGTTATGACTGATGGACAAGCAAATAGAGGAGAAGACTTAACTACACCTTCGCAGGAACTGAGAGATGCAGGAGTAATTATCATCTCTGTTGGTTTAGGGCACAACTATAATAAAAATGAACTAAATACAATGGCTTCAAAGCCAGAGGCAGAGCACGTGTACGAAGCTGAATTTTCCAAAATGGGAGACATAGTTAATAGCATAAAGTCACGAATGTGCGAGGGTAAGATATGCTGATTTCTTTTTGTTCAAGGATTGAACTGAAATGTTACCTCTATTACGTTATGAAGTACAAAAAACGCGCAATCCTTACTCACAGAAGCCATGATCGGGGTAAGAGACCGTAGCTGCATACCTTTCCCAATAATGGGGTTGGTTCCATCGAAATTAATAAATGTGCTTTTTTTAGCACAAATTGTGTCATCTCGCGTGACACGCGCGCGCACTTTTTACTAGAACTCAGCGCAAAGGATAAACTAACAAAAACCTCCGCAGGAGATGAATAAATTTTATTTCTGGCATCATTTCTTGCCTCTTCTGAATTTAAAGCAAGACCTTGAGCAGAACTTCTTGGACAATAAATTCATTTTCTCTTGCAGTATCTCTAAATGTGATTCTGCTTACGTTAATCACCGTGGTGAAAGTGCTTTTTTTGAGATCCTGTGAGGAAGAGATGTCTGATCGGAAATGACGTGCGATAAATATCCCGTGGGACGAAACAAACAAACACAAACTTTCCCTACGTTAAGTTACCTAAGCGTGTTTGTCTCTTTGCTCGTAAACTGTTTTTTTTTTAAATAATGCAAGGAGCTATGTTTATATTTGCATACACAAACAGAATTTTAATGAACATTAAGTTTCTAAAAGTTATAGGCTATTGCATATTAAAGTTTTTAAAGCTATTTTTGTCAAGGGGCCCGTTATGATCTTAGTTGGTATAATTTGCATGCAAAACAAGTTGGCCAGGATGAGTGCTAACCTGTTTTTTTGTTACATAAAAATTATATATTTTTTTTCTTTTCGTTTTCAGTTTGATGTTGCTTTTAACCATATTTTCCTCTTTGCTTGTTTCCTTTTATTCTTACTGCTGGTTAATTACAACGAGGGTTTTGGCGAAAAACGGATATATGGTAATATTGAGTATATAGCATTGGCTCATTATACCATTGTGTATGTATTACCTATCGAGAAAAATTGTTTGAAGTACTTGGAAAGTTCAGAGAGCACTTATATAAAGTCGCAAAACGATCGCCCATCTCCTAAGATTCCACACGAGAGATTCGCGCAAATTCGCAGCTTCCTGTGCGAGTTTGTGAAGTTGAGGGTGGCACAGCTTGTTGTAAAAATAGCACATTTGGCTATTTTAACGGAACCGCGTGGACACCGCGCTTATGGTCTCCTACCCCGATTATGGATCTAGTTACTAGCGCTGAAGGCCAAAACATCTTAGCAGACGTACTTATTATAGTTTAGTAGTCTTACAAAACTACTTTTGAAATAAGTAGACGATTTTCAGTTATCATTTATTTTGACTTTTTTTTCAGCTGCAAAGACCGCTGTTGACACTGGAAGAAGTAAGTAGTTGTTTACTTTAATAATGATGGATAGAAAGGAAAAGTGGGGATAAGCCACATGAAACAAATTATAATCAATATGCGTCTGCAGGTACATCCGACGCCAAGTTATAGAAATTCGCTGGCGAAAACATGACCTGCGCGTCCTTTACGCAAAAATATGAAGTTCTTCATTTCCAGCAAAATTGTGGAAAAACAGCTGCGTTAAGTACCTTGAGATGAAAGAAGCTACAGCCGTTCATTTTATCAGTGGTAATTTTTGTTGTTCACTTTGAATGAATATCATTGGCGTGGATGCCTCAACTAAGCAAAGCTGGTAAATAGTTCAGAAGACGCAGATTTAACATGGAGGATATTTGTTATTATTTTTAAAGAGCCTTTTGGGAATAAATTCTGGTTAAGAGCGACGAAATCAGTTACGTAAACGATCTTCCCAATGTCTCTAGCCTGACTCAATCTTTGCTGTTTGCTGATGATACAAATATATTTTATTCCCATAGGAATAACAACCACCTCGTTTTCATTGCTAACAATGAACGCGCAAAATAGTTACTTATTTGTCTTAAAGCAAATAGGTTATCTCTCAATTTGACGAAAACGAAATTAATGATTTTTCATGCAAGGCAAAAGAAAATTAATGTTAATATTCCTCCTGTTAAAAGAAGAAAAAAACATTATAAAAAAATTATAATCAAGCAAGTCGTGGAAATCTGGAATTCTTTCCCAATGGTACACTAACCAGTTCCTCTTCCATATTTGTTTTTTTAAAAAAAATCTGAAAAATTATCTCATTGAAAGTCGTTCTGTCGCTTAAGTTTTATGTTTTCTGCACACTCTGCTATCAAGTAAGCCTTTGTAAAATAGCTTAAGGAAGCATATAAGATCCCAGCTTCCTTAGGCTTCCTTGTCACAACAACTTATATTTTAATTAAAACCTCTTGTAACGTTTTATTTTATGCAATGTAAGTGACTAAAAAACAAATATTAATGAAAAAGACGAAAATAACAGACGATCCAAGCACTCTCTCGTCTAGTGCAGTTTCTTCATTCATAGGAACTAATTAGTCAAAATTTGGCATTGAAAATTACGTCATTTCGCCGAATTACTGACAACCACCGTTTTTTTGGACCACAAGTAATATTACCACAAATTATGCTCAATCGTGATGCAGAGTAAAATGAAAAACGCTGTAATAAAAACTCTTGTTAGGATTAATCGAAAAATTTGTAAGAATTTTTTACCGTAAAACCTGAGATCTCAAAGCAGTTCGTTAGTTGAGCAGCATAATAAATCAAGTACGGACAGGATACACTGAATGCGCCACCACAGATGACGGACTCTTGTGTACAACCAGGAAACTTGGAGAACGAGTCGAGGCTAATTCTCTTAACTGCTCTAAAATATGCTGCGTAGCAAAAGAAAAAAATCCCATAAAATTTAACGTCTTCCAAGATGACATCATCAAACACACCAACAGAAGTAGAAGGACTGATACCTTATAATGGGACCAAAACACAACTTGAAAGGCCCACAAAGATGCCATTACCAGTATGGGATGGAGGTCGCAGATCTTATTATACTTGAATAGAAGAGTTCAAACATTGGAGGAGGAAATATGGTTAGGATGAAAATGAACAGTTCGAGAGGTTTCGACATGCACTGACAAGAAAAGTATCATCGCAAACTGACCAGTTAAAAAACACCCTGTGAAACCAATGACAGCGCATGGAACATCTTAAATAACGAGTTCGCAGTTAGACGTTAACTTGGATCTGATTGCTATCTAAAAATTGCCATTCTTAAACCAGTCAAACTAGATTCAAAGCTCTTAACACACTTCGCCTCTACAATAGCTTGTAAACGATATGGAAGAAACGTGTTAACAGGTGGTGTTTTCTGCTAGAGTCCTCACCAGAACAGATTCTCTCGTCCCAGCTCTTGTCTATACTCGATTAACAAAAAAATTCAGAATTTGGCAGAGAAATGGAAAGGGACGAAAGGGGAGAAGAAACCGTTCGCAACTTCATCGCCTGGTTACAGAAAACAACACTGCTAATAGGAAAGGAAATGACAATGAAACATATCCACAACAATGCAGAGGAAAAATAAAATAAAACTAAAATAGGTTAATAACTAAACGAAACGAAAAGAAAGTCCCCCTATAAAAACATTTTTAGTAAATAAAGTAAAAGTAGGGTGTATTAGGATAAATTATAGTACAATTGTGGTTACAAAGTCATCACAATGATAAGCAGAAGATAATCAGGAAGAATGTATTACGAAGTCTTAAGTCTTTTTCTCTGGAATGGTTAAAAACATGAGATAACCTGGTCTACATAGTGGGAGACTGTTAAGCAACATTGGTCATGTCGCAAGTGTCTCAGAGAGCATAACACACTTGCAATAACAAGATGGCTCAGAGGCAGAAAAAACTCCTCCGTTCGCTCGTAATAGGTAACGAAAAGACTGGTAGAACGAGCACAAGGGCCCCCACCTACATCACACGCTTTTCTGTATTCCAGAAAAGCAAGTTTGAAACTTGTAACAAGGCTGTGCTCTGTACAAAATGCACAAAAATGACAATCAGACATTTTCTCCAATAACTCATTGGCCTAAAGTAGAGTGAAATACCGCCTTAGCTACAGAATTCGTTTCCCTTAACGACAGCTTCACACTAGTCATGTAACAACTCGGAGGGGAGTCAAGCCCTCGACACAGCGAATAAAGATGTGAAGCACTCTATGCGATACACTCTTTCTTTACAGTCGAACTTAGCAAAACGTGATCATGAACACCTGAAATACTTTACCGATTGTGTCCTGGCAAGTCACAACAATTAGATCAATAATTGCTTACAACACAAATACATGCACGGTCTTTTAAGGTTCACTGTATCTACATTCAAGCTCCCTGTAATGTTCCTCTAAAAATATAACGTGAATGTTTTATTAGAATTCACCGTAAACATGAAGAATATTAATCAACATATTTTTATGAAGAGGCAAGCATTACTAGTTCATGTGGAAATTATAATGTTCTGACCAATTCTAGAAGTACGTGACTTGCAGATTAAGTATAGAAAATACGGCTAACGGCTAACAAGGATATTGTCTGTTTTATTTCTTTGCTGTAGCTGGACCTATTAACAAACGTAGGCACAACTATCGACTCGGTTCTTCAGTCCTTAATGTACACTGCTTTACCGTGTCGAATGATGAAAATAATATTGCTTATCTAGAAGAATGATCCGAATTATATATCTAGCCGAATTTAAGAAAATAGCACCATCTGGCAACGCTAAGCCACACAGCCTAAATTAACTGAAATCAAGTAAATATGGTAAAGAAACTCAGCTCTTACCTTCTATGGTGACTCTCTTCTTGGTTCCTGATTAGCAAAGGAATATTCAAGTCTATCAAAAAGACACTCCCAACTTGGCCATCTCTAGCTGCTCTAAGGCTCTACATGACATAGGCAGCTTGAGACTTCAGCTGGCCATAAGCAGAGAATTCAAGGCCACATCAACCCTCCCCCCCGCCCCCCTCCCTCTTCCACCTGACACGGCCTCGCAGCTGAGCACATGGGTGAGGGGAATCCTTTGAATGGCTATCGGTCTTAACGCAGACACATGATCGGTGAACTTATTCCATTAGAGAGACTAACTGACCACACTGCGCCTTCGCAGTACCCTCCTCGCCCAGGGATTTAGATGGACACCCCTTCCCAACCCCTTGGCAAGTTAGCTCAGGGACTGAGCTTGACGATGACACCAACCAGGACAGCAAGCCCCCTATGGAAATTATCACCACAGTCACCAGGTTTCTGTGCGAATATTCTGGGCTTTTGGGGGGCGCTTTTTAAAAAAATCGGCTAAATACACTTTAAGAGATGGGAGATAAAACGCGTCAATAGCCAGTCACGCGCCATTTTACCATTCCGAAACATTTCAGCCAAAACATACTTGGTATTCTTCGGTTTCACGAATTGACGAAAGAATACAAATCTAAAACGACTTTTTTTTTTTTTTTTCTGGGGATACACTATAAAAAAAGTCAAGAAATCATTAGACGTTTTGAATCTACTAAATCAATTGTTGATCGCATTGTAGCTAATCACAGATGGGACCTTTGCTATAATAAAAATAATTGTTATTATATTCTTCATTTCCCTTTTTTTTTTCTTTCCGGTTGCTGATAGTATGCACTACTCAAGTGGACCTTGGATTTTTAGTTGACTCCTCGGGGAGCGTAGGGCAAGCGAACTTTCAGAAGTGTCTGGATTTTGTCATAGAACTCACAAGAGCATTCACCATTTCTCCTACGGATACCAGAGTGGGAGTGGTCGAGTTTTCCCACCAGGCATTCCCTTTGTTTACCTTCAATGACTATGCAACAAAGGCGGAACTCGAAGCAGCTATTAGCAATATCAAATTCATAGGTTCTAACACGGCAACTGGTCAGGGACTTAAAGCGACTGAAGAACTATTTAAGGACAGCAGAACAGGTGTTCCTCGAATACTCATTGTTATGACTGATGGACAAGCAAATAGAGGAGAAGACTTAACTACACCTTCGCAGGAACTGAGAGATGCAGGAGTAATTATCATCTCTGTTGGTTTAGGGCACAACTATAATAAGGATGAACTTAATACAATGGCTTCAAAGCCAGAGGCAGAGCACGTGTACGAAGCTGAATTTTCCAAAATGGGAGACATAGTTAATAGCATAAAGTCACGAATGTGCAAGGGTAAGATATGCTAATTACTTTTTGTTCAAGGATTGAACTGAAATGTTACCTCTATAGAGTACCAAAGTGATGACGTCATAAAAATGAAATTTGTGAAATTATGGGATTTGTTAAGATATTCTGAAAGAACAACGTCAAAGACACCTACTCGCCAAAAATTAGCAATTCGGGGCAAATTGTCCCTGAGATATTAGCCCAGTTATGCTGTGACGACCCCATACATATCCTTCTAAATTTGGCTTGGTTCATAAGATTAGGAACCAGGTAAGATTTAGAAGGATTTGTATGGAGTCATCGGAGCATAACTGGGTTAATATCTCAGAGACAATCTGCCCCAAATTGCTAATTTTTGGCGAGTAGGCGTCTTGGACGTTTTTCTTTCGGAATATCTTAACAAATCCCATAATTTCACAAATTTCATTTTCTATGACGTCACACTTCGGTACTCTATTACGTTATGAAGTACAAAAAACGCGCAATCCTTACTCACAGGAGCCATGATCGGGGTAAAAGACCGTAGCTGCATATCTTTTCCAGTAATGGGGTTGGTTCCATCGAAAGTGCTAATAAATGTTTGTGTTTGTGTGTGTGTGTTTTTTTTTTTTTTGCACAAATTGTGTGACACGCGAGCACTTTTTGGGAGGACGCCGCGCAAAGAATAAACAAACAAAAACTGCACCGGAAATTACCTCTATATGCGATGAATAAACTTAATCGCTGGCATTATTGCCTTCTCTGGGAGGGAAGCATTGGGGGGTACCCAATACCGCAATACCGCAAGAAAAATTGGCAAATACCGTGTCAAAAAGTCTCAATTTTATATAAGATCTTGAGGAAAACCTCACTGACAATAAACACATTTTCTCTTGCAATAACTCTAAATGAGTACTGTAAATGTGATACGCTTATGTTAATCACCGCAGTGAGAGTGTTTCTTTTTACGAATGCTACAAATATCCCGTTTGGCTGAAACAAACAAACAAAAAAATGCGGGGAAAAGAGGGTGAAAAGTTAACAACAACAGCTACAGAAGCAAATATATCTTTAAATAATTCATGATAAATACAGCTTTACCAGCTTTAAAGAGCATCTATTGGCAGAATTTCACTGTAACAATACTTTAAATATAATAATTTTGCCACATAAGGTTATCCTTTGCAGCGTGGCGCAGTGGTGTAGAAGCCGACCTTCTGTGCAGTTGGTCCAGGTTCTACTCTCGCCTAAGCCCTTGTGTTTTTTCGTTCTTTGTTGTTGTTTTTTTTAAAATCATATTTTCCCCCTTGGCTTTCTTCCCTTTATTCGTAATGCCAGCTCATTACACTTTTTGGGTTAGGCGTTAGGGTTAGGGTTAGGGTTAGGTTTTTGCGAACGTATTCATTGTTTCACTTTGCATGCACACAGTAATTTTGAGGGAGTTATCATAACTCCAAAAACGGAGTAAAATTTTTAGGTACTGGATAACCCCTTTTATGGGGTCACTTTAAACTCCTGATTTAACTCCAAATTTGGGGTCATTTTTACTCCTGAAAAAGAGTTCTTTTAACTCCCAGTCAGGAGGTAAAATAACTCGGGAAATGAGGTTAACTTTTAATGAGGTTGTTTTTACTCTTTTTGGAGTTACTTGCATTTGAACGTGGAGTAAAAACTTTAGGTACAGGATAACTCCTTTTTGGGGGCTATTTTAACTCCTCAATATCTGGGGTGATTTTTGCTCCTGAAAAAGAGTTATTTAAACTCCTTTTTGGAGTTAAAATGACTCCCCCAAAAAATAACTCCACTGTAAGCAGTTAAATTAACCCCACTAGAGGAGCTATTATAACTCCTTGAAAATTACTGTGCATTGCCTATTATATCGAGATACATGTATGAAGCACTTGGAAAGTTCAGAGAGTGCTCTAATAAAGTCGTAAAACGATCGCCTATCTCCTGTAATTCTACACGAGAGCAGCGAAAATTTGCAGGTTCTCACGCGAGTTTGTGACGTTGAGACCACGGTGGCGGAGACTGTTCTAAAATGGCACATTTGGCTATTTCGATGGCACCGCATGGACCCCGCGCTTGCCGTCTCCTACCCCGATTATGACTTCTGTTACTCACGCTGAAGGCCAAAGGAAACACAATTACTAAAGTTTAGTAGTCTTACAAAACTACTTTTAAACCAGGTAGACGAGTTTTAGTTACCGTTTATTTTGTCTCCTTTGTAGCTGCAAAGACTGCCGTTGCAACTGGAACAGGTAAGTAATTATGTACTTTATCAATACGATGGATAGAAAGGAAAAGTGGAACACAACTCATAATTAAAATGCGTGCGCAGGCGCATCCGCGGCCAAGTTATCGGAATTTGCTGGCGAAAAATGACCTGCGCGTGCGACACGGATAAAAATATGAAGTTTTTTCATTTCCAGCAAAGGCGTGGTCTTAGAGGGAAAACAGCGGCGTAAAGTTGTGGAGATGAAAGAAGCAACAGGCAGATTTTTTTTTTTATCAGTGACAATTTTTGTTGTTCAGTTTGTGTGAATATCATGGGCGTGGATCCTCAATAACGCATCCTAGATAACGGAGATTTAAAAGGGACAATATATATATATTTTTTAAAGGATTAAATTAACTGCAAAAACCGTGGACGAAGATCCTGCTAGTTGTAAACGTTGGATCTCTAGAAAAGAGATCAAATCAGTCAAAATATATAAGGAAACAAGAACGAGAAGTCCGAAGACTACAGCAAAGCTGATTTAAAACAACGTGTATTGTTTTTTATAACAATATTTCGGCTGGCCATACCAGCCTTCTTCAGGTTTACGGATGTTACTGAACTTATGTAGCAATCACAATATCATATAGATGGAGAATGTCGCAATAAAAGGGAGAGGCGGAAATGACGTACAACATAAAAACTGGAAAGGAAAAATACTAAGGATATGGATTACAATAATTCGTCACGGCGGTTTAGGCCATGAGGTTCAAGAGTCATGGCCTTATCTATCAAATGCGACTCCCTGGCCTTACGAACTGAGTCACGTGAAGAATGAATTTTCTCTAGTGGGATTAACTGCATGTCAGTATGAGAATGGTTAGAGTTAGAGAGAAAGTGTTCAGAAACAGTAGTGGGTTTAGATTTAATGTTAGTTTTAATAGAAAATACGGCTTGCGGCTAACATGGATATTTTTTTCTGTTTTATTTCTTTGCTATAGCTGGACCTATTAACAAAGGTAGGTTCTGCTGTTACACTCCTATTTGCAACAGATCAGCTTGCAGATAGTCTGCGTTGCAGCCGGCCCACGCACTCGTCTAAACCATTTGTTTTGTTCGTCTGCGAGCTCTATACAGAAGGTTTAGAGCGTCTGTGACGCAGGCAAACTTGGTGGTAAATTTTAGTTACAATTAAGAGACAGTTACAAAAAAATTGATGCCTTAAATGTGCGCAACTAAAAACCAGTTTTACAACTAACAGGCTTGTTTTGCTTCACTTTTCCTGCCTGCTGTTCCTGGCTGAAAATTATTAGTGTCAAAAAATATTAACAACGTTATTCCGTTCTTTAAGGGCCCTTGCAATTGTCGATTGCCCTATCAAAATTTTGGGAAAAATTTCTCTTAAGTATTACTGGTATCATCTTCATCTCGGGGAGTGAGAGAAGTAATATATCAAACATGAGATGCAGTGTTTCATCACCAGATGAAACACCGAGAAGAGAGTTGAAAATACGACGCGCAGCGGAGTATTTTTGACGAACTTCGAGGTGTTTCATCTGGTGATGAAACACTGTGTCGAATGTTTGATATTTCTTCTCAAACAAAATCATTTTTGAAGGAGAAATTAAGGATGCAAATACTAAGCAGTGTTTCATCCGATTTCCAAACACTCATTAAACATTAATTTCCTTTGTATTTTCTTAATGAATTATTAATGAGTTTGAGAAGGTCGGTTACCGAGTTACCTGCAGCAACTAGAAAGTGAAGAGGAGCTACCTAATATAAACCCCCTTAAATTGCCAGAGACTGTTTTGTCAAAGACAACCAAAGAAAATATAAAGAAAAACAAAATAAATAAACGCATGAAATAAGAAATAAAAAACAAGCAAAAAAAAATTTAAAAAAAAGAAAGGAAGACGAAGAACAATAACAACAACAAAAAGAACAATCACAAACACAAAAAAATAGAGACAGCTTATTGTCTTTCGATAAATAAAATCTCTACTGACGCTGTCTTTTTTCCCTTCTTTTAGGGGGCATTGACCTGGCAATTTTAGTCGATACGTCATCAAACGTCATCGGGATAGCGAACTTTACGGCAGTTATGAAGTTTGTAAAGAAAGTGTTTCACTCATTTTCTCTTGGGATTGATGGATTGCGATACGGATTAGTTGTCTTTGGTGACACTGCTAATGTATGTGGAAAATATAATCAGAATGGTTGTAACAAAAATATTACATTGTTAATAGTAATTTCCAACATAAGATAATGAGCATTCGCCTTTCGTATTCGCTGTATATCATATGGTATATGGAGACAAACGGTTGTTTATTCCGTCTCGTGTTTAGAATTAGTATTTTTGCCCTGTGAATATTCCCGGGTGATTAACAAAGCTTTTAGCATTTTTCATACCGTTAACACAACACAATGGAACCTCGAAATAATGCAGGGCCAAAGGACTGGCAAAATATGTTCGCTATAACGAGGTTTCGTTATATCAACGGGTTCTTTTCCAACGTTTTACTATTGACTGGGGCTAATAAAAAAATAGTTCGTTATACCAACGACTTCGCTGATATAAAGGTTCGTTATATCGAGGTTCCACTGTAGACGAAACTTATATCGGTGGTGAGAAGTTCGCTGTTAAAATCTATTCAAATAACTAATAAAGCACAAATAATCTTAATGCGTTGGGGCAAAAATAAAAAACAAAACCATTGGCGGTTTACAAGCTTCAAAAAATGCACCCTCCAAAACATAGAGGTAGGATTTGTTTGTTTGCCACGATTTGCACATGAAAATGAGGAAGGTTTGTAGCAAAACAAGGTCACCGCCAGCCTCGCTTCTATTCAAAGACTAGGGCTAAGCACACAACTGTAAAATGGCATATTGTCAACCGTACCTGCGGAACATTTTACCTCGATTTCGAGGCTAGTGAACGGCTAGATCTCTAAATTTTCGTACGATTAAGGTTGTTCCGTGTAAACACACGAATTTTCACCCGGCAACTAACCAATTTAAATGTACCTAAATGCGCACCACTGATATATTCGGGTGAATAACGTGTAACTAATGTAAATTATCTTGGCGTTTTTGCCCCATGTTTCATAACCGTTGATCATTTGAAATAACTACTTTGTCTCTATTATAGGTTATTTTTGGTTTTACGACCTACACTGCGATGTCCGATATTGACAGCGCCATTGACGGTGTTACCCAAATCGGTGGAAGCTGCAATGCAGGCGCGGGTCTTTCGGCATGCCAGTCAGTCGATCTATTCTTCGGTAATGCCAGAGGTAGAAAACGCATTCTGTTAGTAATTATGGCTGGCAAGTCGGTGGAGGATGTATCGGCCCCTGCTAATTTCCTTAAGTCAGCTGGAGTGAAAATCATTGGTGTTGGAATCAGAACCTCAGTTGATGAGTCCCAGCTATCAGCTATTGCGTTCCCCTCTTCCTATTTCCTGACCATCTACTCTTACTCTGGATTGTCCGGAAGTCCAGGAGGAGTATCTATCTTAACCTCCAAAGGTATTAAATTCGTCCAACCATCACAATATGCACGGTACGCACTATAAGCGATCAGGCAAGCGCAGCGGTACCCTCAGGGTGCAAGAGGTTTTTTTTTGTTTCTTTGTTTTTTTAAATCTTTCCTACATGTATTAAAACCAAGGATAGTTCGGGGTAAAGCTGCAACAGAGAAGCCGAGAGAGAAACAAAGACGTCAATCTCGCGATCTTTATCATCAAACTAAAACTGTGCGCACTGCAGCCACCCTCGTAGACGAAAGGTTTTTGGCTCGTCACCCAATATTCCTTAACAGGGCAGGAATCCGTGACGAACCCCTAAGAACGTCTGCGTGGGAGGCTATGCGCACGGTTATTCCATGCAAGGTATACCTAGAACGAACTCCTGGAGCCAGGGTACCTTGGCGGATTTTGCTTAAGAGAAGTAAATTACAGTTTTATAAGTTCATGGTCCGACATCACGAGAATTTTCCCAAGTCTTCTGTAAATTGCTCTCCAATTGCGCTCTCACCGGTACACAAAATGACGTTAGAAGATGCAAGAAACCCTAAATCATCAAGTTTGAACAGTTTTTACTGAATAACACGGACATACATGAATACCCGATCTGGAGTTTGTAATTGCTTGTCCTATTTGTGCTGCGTACAGGTTTGGGCACTTTTGTAGCTTTGTTGTCACGCACGAGTAGAGTGACTTTCAAGGGGTGCTAAGTCGCTATAGGTCATTTACCGTTGGTATGGTCACGCAACCTGCAAAAAATGTGGGATAATAATAATAATAATGATAATAATAATAATAACAATAACACTAATAATAATAATAATAATAATAATAATAATAATAACAGTAATTAACAGTAATAACAATAGATAAAAATATCATTGGTGTTACAAATGGCTCAATGGACCGCCAAAAGTTTGGTCCAGCGACTTTTCTAATGATGCCTAGATCAATTAAAACTGCAATGAAATTGCCTTCTTATAAGTTGAGACCTAAAATTTGTCAGACTTATTATTTGCTTTATGTTCTTCTCGTCATCCCTCCTATTTTTAGGGTTATACGTGTGTTCCATAATTCTGGCTAGAAGTCACTTGCTAATTGGTCTAGGGCGGCAAAAGGCCCATTTGTAGATTTTACGTTGGATATTTCTTCTGGCTCTTTAAAATCTTTGCATTGTGGCGCTCTTTCATTGACGCTTCAAAAGAAATCCTAATAAGATGTATCAACATAAACACGTTAAGGGTGCATAAACGAAAACTTTTCATTTACAAGCGATATACATGTATGAGTCAATGTTTTGATTGTCTTATTTCGTTTTGTTATTATTTATTTATTTATTTATTATTATTATGATTGTTATGATTATTATTATTATTATTCTTTTCCTTTTTTTTTGTTTTTGCAAGAGCCATGGTTTTTGTTGTGGCATTATATCATGCACCTCGTCCGTGGGTCTAATTTAACTGTTGTTGTTAATTTTGTAGTCGGTGACATTAAGATGGCAGGAGCTGTACCAAAAACTTTAACTGAAGGAGGAGGTTAGTTGTCTTTTTCGCCAGCAGCCTACCAGTTCTAAACCCTTTATAAGACAAAGGTAGCAGCGGGTGGGGGGTAAGTACATTGATGATGGATGAATTTGTGGGGGAGTGGATGGGGTTAATGAAAACAGTTTGGTATGCACAGTTGTAAAGCCAAGGGCTAAAATTTCCTATAAATGGCGTGGCTATTTCGCACTGTTGTCTTCGTCTTTGCTGAACAGGCAGTGCCCGTGAGTTTGTACATTAAAGCGGAGCTCTCGCGCGCGCAGCGCGGAGCGGAGCACCATGGGTAAAAAAAAAATGTGGTAAACTACCCATCCGAGAAAATTTGGTAATCACGTGACCGCACACCGACCGCCCAACCGCCCGATCTTCCGTCCGCACCACAGACATACCAATGTCAAATAATTCAATCAACAGGTATGGCAACCCAAATGCAACGGAAAGAAATCGCATGGCCGCCCGGACTTTTAGAAAGAAAAAAACAACAACAAAGTCGTGTCTTTTTCGACGTTATTTTTGATGTTTACACTCACGTGGATAACAGAGAAAGAGCTAGAGCGAGTGATTGAAAACAAAAGAGACGAATTTTGTAGGAAGAAAAACATGAAAATTCAAAGCGGCTGTGAGACAATGAGAAATGCTAGCGGCCAGCAACGTGAAAATGTGCGGCAGTGAAAAATAAAAGCGAACATGAACACAGGAGACAAAATATTAGGTAAGCACATACGACAAAAAATAAAAATAATGTGCAACTAGGAAGTTTGACGTTTTAGTCCTACAAAACAGCGTTGTAGTTATGCAAAACAACGGCAAAGAAAGACAAAAAGTGTGCTGCACGTGCAAATTTGTTTTTTTGCTATTTAGATTAGAAAAAAAAAGTGTGCTGCACGTGCAATTTGTTTTTTTGCTAATTAGATCTATTGATCTTGATGCCATTTTCATTGCCCGCCACGTTGAGCATTACGCAATTTAATTTTTTTTGTTTACAAGTATTTTTAACCAGAGCTTCGCTTTTAGCCCTGGCTAAATCGATATAATATTTCATAATTGTCGCAGTGAAAATTCTAATCGAAGCATTGAAAGTAAGACAAAGGTATTATAACTTTTACCCAGTTGAGGAATTAGCCTATTTAATCTGATTTAATTGTACCCATCTTCTCGTGCTATCACTCCGGAAAACAAGCAGGGAAATCAAGGAGAATAAAGTCATGGTGAGACTTCAGTTGGATCTGAAATTAGTCAAATTAAGAGGTCAAGTACCGTGTATTATTGACACTTTCAGGACATTCCTTTGCAAGTTGTCCTTTACTGTCGACTTGTGGTTCAGATGAATTATTGTCTAATTCGGACGCATTCAAGGCAAAACTATGTTCACCTGCAAGAAATCCATTGATATCGTACGCTCAAGCTGTTCATTTGAGAATCACGAAAAGCGAAGGCTAAAGAGTAAGCGGAGACCCGGGCCGGCTCGCGCTTATTCAAATAGACGCCAGCAGCACAGGGATCCCGAACGCTTGACAGCTATAAGATTATTACTGATAGTATAACAATAAAAACGAAGAGATTTTACCTGTGCATCTTTGTCTGTCTTTGGTCGTTTTGTGAAGGATTTGTGGATCCGGATTTGTTTTAACAAGAAGACAATTTCTCAGGTGATTTCTCCGTCTCTCCCCGGGTCTCTACAAACGCCGGTCACAACGCCGGGGTCATTGTAACCCGAAACTTGCTCCCGATATGTCCTTGTGGTCAGCAAAGGTTTTGACACGTGGACTTGTCGGACACTACAGTGAGCCGTGTTTTGAAATCGAATGGAGAAACCGTTTTCACGTTAATGCAAACTTCTTCCCAATCGACCGAGGACAGACAGAGACGCACAGGTAAATCGCCGTTCCTTAACCTTAGTAAGATTTCCGTACAGCCCCATCACCCATTATCCATATGTTTCGACTCTATGAATGTTAACTGTTTGTGTGAAATGGTATGAAATTACTACATGTATAATAAATGTATGGGACTGTGCGAAAAATTTACCAGTATGAATATCCTTTTACGTTAATTAAGACACCTATAAAGCGTTCGAAATTCCTGTGGCAGCGATCGTAATTTGACGAGAATACTCGATAAATAGCCGATTTCATCGTCTCGTCATAGGGAGCCCGAACGCTGTATTAGCTATAAAAATAATAAGATGCATTTACCTTTGTTCCTGTGTCCTTATGAGTCGTTTTGGAAGGGATTTGAATCCGATCAGAGACGGTTAACATTACTGGTTATCAAATGCGTTTGCTTGTCTGGCGCGTCGTAAATAAGACGTTCAAGTTTCGTATTGTTAACCATTGACTTTCCACTACTCGTGACAGTTAATTTGAAACCCGAGATCATCTCCCAAGGAGATCGAGAGTTAATAGTAAACATGACAATATTAGAAACGTGAGACGAAACTTGAGCGTCTTATTTGATAACCAGCAATGTTTAACCGTCTCTGATCGGATTCAAATCCCTTCCAAAACGACTCATGAAGACACAGGAACAAAGGCAAATGTATCTTATTATTTTATTAGCTAATACCACCTAATACAGCGTTCGGGCTCCCTGTGGTCTCGTGTTTCACTTGTCGTCTCATTTTCAAAACATATCCAAATTATGATTTTCAAATTTTTAATCGAAAATGAAAATAAGATGGGCCGGAAAGAATCAAAAGAAGATACAGGGCCGAGAAAAGTCTCGACTCGTGGCCTTGGTACTGATTTGTTGTAAACATTGCTTCGAACGGAAAAAAAATCAGCTAAAATAAATCGAACAGTTTGAATTTTTTTCTACCTTCCAGAATCATAACTCTAAAGGATTTTCCTGTGTTGTCAAAAATTGATGAGAAATTTCCTTGAATTTTTAAGTGTGACTAGAAAATAAAAATTAAGATAAATATTTTACAAACGGTTAAAAAAAGTAGTTTAATTAAAATGTTATCACTTATAGTTTGCATAGTTTATCGCATTTTATTGTTAATTGTATTCTTACCTCTTAAACTATTTTTTAAACCGTTAACTTTGTAATATATTTATGCTAATTTTTATTTTTAGGAGGAACTGACTTAGCGTTTCTGGTTGATGCATCATCCAGCGTTAGCGGGGCAGCTAACTTTCAACTTGTTATGCAGTTTGTGAAGGACGTATTTCATTCATTTTCAATGACGGATGACATACGATACGGATTAATTATCTTTGGTGATGACACCGTGAAGGTAACGTATGATGATGGTGATGATGATGATCATGATGTTGGTGAACTTTCTCAGTGTGTTTTTTTTTTTTTTTCGCTTTTGAATAACTCGGAACTTTCAACTTTAAAGGTCAGTACACACTACACTGTAGGTGAAATGTCGCTCCCCCTGCAACACTTCATGGCAACAAATGACTCCATGTGCAGAGGTCGGAAAATAAGTTACTGCACCAAGTTGCGTGACACGTTACAGCAACAAATCGCTTCCTGTGTACTGGATAATTTTTGTAAAAATCTTGGTCAATATTCCGTTATGGAGACAAAGATTATTATTACAAAACTTTTCTAGTACAGAAGAGGCGATTTGTCGCTGCGATGTGTAGCCGCGACCCGTTGCTGCGACTCGTCGCCTAGTGTTTTCAGGTCTTTATAAAAGCCAACTTAACAATTGCGCTGCCGTCTATCATAATAACACAAGCAACGACCAATGAAAGAGATCTATATCCACCAATCACAAAAAAAACAAACCATGACCTTTTGAACTTGTTAAAATAAATTTTTAAACTTCAGAGTTAGTAAGGATTTCTGTTTATTGTGAAATGATCCCTTGTAAATGGAGGAAATTTCAAAGAAACTATCCGAAGTGATCAATGTCAAAGAGTTTTTAAACTCTTTGCCATTAAAATTAAAATTAAAATTAAAAATTAAAATTAAAATTTTTTTAACGTGACATTTTGGCGATTAAGAATGGCAATTTCACAGACATACCCAAAAAGAGAAGTCAAGTGCATCCACCAACCTCCCCTCTTCCCTTTCTTACTAAGCTTGCGTTCATGGTGACCATCTTTCTAGCTTTTGTTTTGTTTTGTTTTTTTTTGTATAAATAATATTGTTTTTATTTTATTGTAGACTGTGTTTCGGTTTGGAGAGTTTTCTTCAATCTCAGATGTTGACTCAGCCATTGATGGTGTTTCTGTTCTTGGCGGTGACTGTACCGCAGGCTCAGCTCTCTCCATATGCCACGCAAACCTCTTTGCAAGAAGCTCCAGAGGCAGAAAACGTTCTCTTGTTACCTTTATAGCCGGTACTTCCTCTGATGACGTCTATATTCCTGCTGCTTCACTGCGCATGTGTGGAGTCAGGATAATGGTTGTGGGCATGAGTAGTTTAGTTTTACACTCACAACTTACGGACATAGCGTACCCTCCATCCTATGTTCTGCGAACAGATGCGATCGAAGGTGTTCAAAACAGCAGTGAAAGTGTGTCTGTTCTTATATCACAAGGTTAGTAACTGCAAACTGTCCAATGCACTGCAACGCATACAGGACTGGTTTCATAATGATTTACCTGGCATTTACAGGTTGCCACAAATAAAGATAAAGCTCTTTTGGCAAATGTCACCTTACCATCGAAGGTATAACTTTCTTCCTCTCTGTAGCGCCGAAAATTTGTAATAGTGTAAAAACTATTCACAGGCAAAAATTGACCACTCACATTACATTCGCTCTCCCTCAAATACTATCTTCAGAGAGTCTCTCCAGAAAATAAGTTATTTGCGGTGTTTCACCTACCTTTAGTCATTGCTTTTCGAATGGATTTCGACGGCTCGCCAATACCAACCACAGACTGTGGAGTCAGTAGGACACCCGGGGGGGGGGGGGTACTCCCAGACATTACCTATACGGGTATGTGCCGCCCAACGGGGTCGTGATTTTGAAGCTCCTGATATAGAACGGGGTATCCATTTCAGAGGCGTTTTCTAGAACGGGATATAAAAAATTGTGGATCACGGCTTTATCTTCCGCTTTAAATTGTTGCCGATAATGAAAAAGCGTTTATTTGATGTATAAGTCGAACAAATAAAGAAATATCTTTTTTTAAAAAACAGGGCTATTTCAATTTACAAACTTTCTAGAAAGGAGTATAAAAAATTGGCCCATTTCTACAACGGGGTATCAGTTTTAGGGCAAATTCTAGAACGGGGCATAAAAAATTGGCCCATTTCTAGAACGGGGTATCAATTTTAAGGGAATTTTTTTTTAGAACGGGGTGCCTTGGAGCCCCGGGCGGCACATACCTACCCAAAAAATAGCCAAGTGCCCCCCCCCCCCCCAACCCCCCGGGATAGGACAACACGCCTCAGCTGGCTGATTATTTGCTGCAAAATTTACCGACGTAAACGTTTTTTTCTTTTGCAAAGCATTTGATCGCCTCTTTTTTCTTAAGGCGTTTAAGAAAATGACAACAGATCTCGTCGCAGTAATTACTATTTATGCTTCAATTTCCCCAGTAGAATTGCAAAGACTCAGAATTGGCCAAAACGAATTATTTGCTGAGCTCTTTTCGTAAAGGCAATACAAAACACATGATGGAGTAAAATGGCTATGTGAACGTTTAACACATGGCCGGTTTATTAAACTCAGAATTTCAAATCAAAATATCAATACAAACTCTTACTAAATATGCATTGCCTGCGAAGGTGAGGGCAATCAAACCGCAACAACACTAACATCACCACTTTATAAGAAAAAAAGGCGCGAGCTGGGGAGGAGGGGGGTCGATGGGAAAAGTTTGTGAGTCAACGAAATCAAAACCACGACATCCATTATACGCAGATTCATGACTAAGACGTCGACTACGACATTATTTGTGCACATCATCGCAGATTCAAAATTCAAAACTTTATCCTCGGTACGAAGCAGCCAACCTCTCCTCACCTAATGGCAAATCATTAATTAAATGCGTGGTTCAATTGTCGCATAAAATTTTATTTGCGATCAAATAATGCATTTTTGTTCGTTCTCGTCAAAAGAACATTCAGGAGGCTGCAAGTTGTCTTGCAAACGAGACTCTTTTACGTGTTGATCTAACCGCCACACAGATAACTCATTTTAAGCGCAGGCCTGCCGAGTGGAAGGCTGCTGGTTCAAAACCCGGCCGGACAAATACTTACGGTCTTTAAATGACGGAGAAGAAAGTGCTGCCTTTGTACAGACAATATAAACGGTTGAACTTTGCAGTATTATAGTGTAAGGATAAAAACCCATAGGCCCTATCTCACAGCTCTTGCATATATAAATTCTGTTCAGTGTATTTTTGCCTCCAAACTAATTTAGGAAGTCAGAGTCCAGTTTCCCTTCTAGTGACATCAAAGAATATTTTTGAAAGATTTATCGGGCTGCAGAAATCGTGCCTATGCATGGGCATTCAAATATGGGCAGATTACAGTTCCATGTCCCTCACCGCCCCCTCCCCCCCCCGCCCCCCACCTGCTGCACCATAGTTTGACGTCGGCAGCTGACGTGTGAGGTACGACTGCAGAACATTGTCAATTGTTGGCCTCTTAGAATCTGGGTCTCCCTAAAAGTTTGTAAAAAGATACGGTAAAAGGGAGTGAGGAAACTTCCTCTCTGCCTCCTTGGCTTTTTGTTTCCATTTGTGTTTAACCACTTTTTTCCTCTTGCAGGCGGTGTTGATCTGGCTTTTATAGTAGATGTTGGGAGCACAGGCTCAAGGGACCACTTCTCTTTAGTCATGAACTATATCAGGAGTGTCTTTCACTCGTTTACTATGAGCAACAGCGTGCGATACGGATTGGTGTTATTCGGAAGCGATGTAAAGGTGCGTTAGTTCAGTTCGTATTACAACATATAGAAAAATCAAGCCCAAGTTGTTCGGTAGAGAACAGCGCCAGCCACTGGAAATACCTCTGATACGTTCTAAGGGATCAGGGACCGCGTGCAGGGGGATGTGCAGTGAGGGGACCTGTCCTTTCCCCATACTTTTTTGTGCTAAGTAAAAAAAAAACAGGTTTGTTACAATCATGGTAGAGAATAGAGAAGATACAGCTCTAGCTGAAAGATGCAATGATTGTTGCGATTTTTATGGCAGGGGTGCATAATACAGGCCTGATCATTCCTTTTATAGAGAGGCGATTTTTTGCACGTGTAAACCAGCAGAGATTTCATAAAGACTCTTGCGCACGAGAAAATATTGCCCACTCATGAAGTTTCTATTGTTTTCCAGGTTATATTCCAATTTGACAAGTATGCTGATATCTCTAAAATCGATTCAGCTATTGATGGCTTGAGTGTAAACAGCATTAGTGTCGGTTGCAATGCGGGTGCTGCCCTTGTCCAGGCTCAATCTGCTCTGTTTGCGGGCGATGGTGAAGCAAGGCATCGTATAATGATATTACTTATGTCTTCATCTTCCGATGATGATGTGTCAGCTGCTTCTGGACCCTTGGAATCAGCAGGAATTCAAGTAATCGCCATCGGAATGGACATTCAACGCTGGACCGGGGGATATCAGGTCATATTTCCAACTGTGGCATCTTATCTTCTCACAGCTGAATTATATCATGGCTTATCTGAAGCCGTAGGCGGAACTTCAGCTCTAATATCACGAGGTAGGATTTTTCTATTTCAAGACCTTTCTTGTTTTGTAAAAAAAGAAAACAAAAACAAATACATAAATAAATGAAAACAAAAAATACTGCATACTTCTGTGTAAAGGCTAACTTTCACGGTACTTCAAGGGTTGCTTTGTTTTAAAACCCCTAGATTTGGTTCGGATTTGATTTTGACTCTTTGAAGAGTCACCTGCCCACCTACCCCTCCCCTGAGCCAAAATTTTGCCCTAAGTGAGAAGTAAGTGTTAATGTTGGCTTAGGGAAGGGGTAGGTGGGCAGTTTCCCAGAAACGTATAATAATCCTTTGGTCTCACTAAAGAGGGAAAAAATGTTGTTACTATAACTAAATTTGAGATTTCTTCTTAATAAGATGGTCATCAGTAACTTCCATTTTCCGTCCTTATTTCTTCTCTCATTTTTTTCCTTTCCTGTTTTTCATATTTTCGTCTTTCTTATTTTTCTTCTTCCTAAATTTGATTGTAGTCGGCGACGTCAGCATCAGAACAGGATCAGTATTAACGGAGACGTTAACAGCTGGCGGAGGTTTGTAACATTTTCAGTCTATTTAGAAACTGCATGTGTGTTTAAGAGTAACTAAAGCAAGATAATCAACGGTCAGGGGCTTAGCATATAGCCATTTGTTAACCAATGATTTTTTTCCTTCTAGGTGGCTTTGACTTGGCAATATTGGTGGATGGTTCATCCAGTGTTGGTGGAGCGGCTAACTTTAAAATCGTTATGCAGTTCGTCAAGAGCATTTACCATTCATTTATGACGGGACATAGAGTTAGATTCGCCTTAGTAATATTTGGTGGTGGTACTGTTAAGGTAAAAAATTGCTCCCTTTTAAAAGTACAAGGGGGTACGTGATAGAATTGAGCGACATGTCAACATCTCTCCTTAATAAAGCTAGTTTGCAATGTGTAGTAAAGTTCCTAAGAGGGTTGCTAACCAGTCGTGCGAATTCATCTTTAGAAAATGCCACTCTATCTCTAAAAGTTATCGGAACATGATAGGGAACTACTGAGAAAGATGTTATGTGCTTTAATAACTGTTTGCTGATTAACTGCTATGCAGATCTCAAACTATTTTAAAACTTGAACATGTAAGAAAATAGAAACTATTGTAGTGAGGCGCGAAACGTGTTTCTTTTTTTTCTTTTTCTTACAAAAAAGGTAGTCTTTGGTTTCAGTGAGTACACAACAATCTCTGAGGTTGACTTGGCGGTTAGTCAAGCTTCATTGTTGGGCGGCAGCTGTGCGGTGGGTGCTGCTCTTTCCAAGTGTCACCAGGATCTGTTTTATGTAGAGAGTACAAGAGGAAGATCACGAGCACTTCTTGTGCTTGTACTGGGAAAATCCACCGATGACATCTCGAGTGCTGCAGCTTCTTTACAAATGTGTCGAGTAAAAGTAACGGTGGTTGGAATAGGAAACGGGATCGATCAATACCAACTTGAGGATATGGCAAGCGCATCCTCTTTTGTTTTGACAACAGCATCTATTGATGGCTTGTTTGACATCAGTGGAAGCGCGTCGGCCTTGACATCCCAAGGTAATTTCTGCAACATGCTACGGCAACCAAGTTGCAAGTAACCGTGTTTGGAGTAGCAATCCTTTGCATTCGATAAATCGCTTAATCCCATTTCTCTTCCAATATCTTTCAAGGCGGTGTTGATCTGGCGTTTATGGTGGATGCATCATCAAACATCAAGGACAAGGTTAACTTTCAGTTGATGATGCGATTCATCAGAACCGTGTTTCACTCTTTTACGTTGGACCGTGGCGTAAGATATGGCTTACTGGTCTACGGAAGCAGCATTAAGGTACTTATTTATTTATTTATTTATTTATTTATTTATTTATTTATTTATTTATTTACTGGATACGTCTGTCACTCAATACTGAGCACGCTTCAAATACACGTATATAATATTTAGTTGCTTAAATACATGTAATACCTGCATGGAGTTTATTATGATTTTGTTATTCAGCAGAAGCTGCCTTCTGCGGAGGCTGGTAAGAGGGTTTCCGTTTTTGGTTACGGCTCTGAGTAGTAAAGTGACCAGAAAAGTAATATCACCTGTGTCACCATACCGCTGTTCACTCTAGCCACATAAATAAAGACAATCACCATTACCCTTTGTTGAAAGGTGTCGGTTAAGCGTAAGTTTACCTCTTACCTTTTACTGGGAAATTTACTTCCATTGCTATTAATCAACTGTTTTGTGGCACGATAAGGGCAGGACAATTACGTCAATTCACGAGCTGCAATTCTCTCAGTCTTTCCCAAATGACACCTTTTAGGATGTTTTTGGGTTCAACCAACATACGTCAATGGCTGATATTGACTCGGACATCGCTGGTTCGTCGTTAATCGGTGGTCCATGCAATACGGGTGCTGCTCTTTCCCAAAGTCTTTCAGCCCTGTTTACAGATGACAGCAAAGGCCGGCGGCGTGTTCTCGTTGTGCTGATGGCAGGCCAATCGTCCGATGATGTTTCAAATCCTTCATGGTCATTGAAATTAGCTGGTGTTCGATTAATTGCAATTGGAATCGGACCGTCCATTGATCAGTCTCAACTAAAACAGATGTTATTCGATTCTTCTTATTTTCTAACCATCGCCTCATTTGGCGAACTATTGGAGCTGTCTGGAGGAACCACTGCCCTTATATCACAAGGTAAATAAATATATATAGATATTTTCTTTCAAAGCCTGTGAAGAACTTTATTCATACTTAAATCAGCCTACACAATCATAAAGCGTATTTCAAGCGTATTTAAGGCGCGAACTGCAATTTGAAGGAAAAGTGTACCTCTGATTAAAAGCAAAACATGGTCGTTATTTTCTAGTTTCCGGAATGTAAAACTGTCTTATAAGTCCTCGTCAACACACCCAGTTAAAATAGGGAAATCAAGAACATTCTATTCCCATAAGAAGAAAAAAAGATACATTTCTAACCGCTGAGTTCAATCAAATGTTCCGGAAAAGATAACAATAACCTATTAATTCCTTGATGTAAATAGATGTATAATTGTTCTGCCAGCTCTTAACATTTTTGATTTGTTAAACTTGTGACTTGATTTATGTACTTTTATCTTTGTTTTCTGCCTTTTATAGTTGGTGACGTGAGTATTAGTGGAGGCACAGTTCCAATGGGCAGCTTAACAGCCGGAGGAGGTTTGTAAAAGTTTCGTCTTGCTTGCGTCGCAGATTTTTAAGGCTCTTAATTATTCCCTTGCAGCATTTAAATCCTTCTTGGTCTAAAACGAAATTAGTACTTAGCTAGTGGACCAAAGTGCAGAAGTTACTGTTGGTGACAAGGATAAGATAAGATCATCACATCATCCACTGCATAATTACCCAGGCTGAATTTGTTATGACAACAAACAATACTGGAAGTATGTGAGTCAAGTTGAAGTGATTGACAAACAGATGTTTTGTTTCTCTTCAGGTGGCTTTGACTTGGCCATAATGGTTGATGCATCGTCTAGTGTTGGGGGACAAGCAAATTTTCAACTTACTTTGGAATTTGTCAAGAGTGTGTATTATTCATTTATGACAGGCTATAAAGTGCGATACGCATTAGTTGTCTTTGGAAACGGCGACGCAAAGGTAACTGGTTCTTTCAGTATATTATTATGTCAAAAGAAGAAGTCTTGAAATAGTTTTTTGGCTGATTGGTTCCTCCACTTTTCCCTCAAAGGTTATTTTTGGATTCAAAACCTTTACTTCCATCACTGAAGTTGACTCGGCTGTCTCCGGCGCCACGCCGATAGGTGGAAGTTGCACCGCTGGTGCGGCTCTTTCCAAATGTCACCAGGAGTTGTTTTTCGCCCAAAGCACCAGCGGTAGATCACGTGTTCTGGTCGTACTAATGGCAGGCAAATCAACTGATGACGTATCGGCTGCTGCCGCTTCTTTAAGAACGTGCCGAGTCAAGATAACTGTTGTTGGAATGGGTGAATTGGTTGATCACGCTCAACTTTCACATATAGCCTACCCTTCGTCTTCTGTTCTAAGGATGCCATCGATTAACGGTTATTTTGACATCAGTGGAAGTTTGTCAGCTCTTATATCTCAAGGTAACTTGTTACTAGGTGACTTTGCTTTCCGTGACCTTTCATTATGATGTCGTTAACTCTGCTGTACACTGTGCTTTGTTCCTCTAAAGGCGGAGTCGATCTGGCGTTTATGGTGGATGCATCATCAAACATCAAGGACACGTTTACCTTTGAGTTGATGATGCGATTCGTCAGAAGTGTGTTTCACTCTTTTACGTGGAATCGTGGCGTACGATATGGCTTACTGGTCTACGGGAACAGCGTTAAGGTAATTGTAATTGACTTGTAATTGACTAATTGACTTCCCGCAAATCTATTAAAACAATAATAAATGAAATTTAATATCAGGGACTAAAATCGAGCAATCAAGCAGAAGTTGCTGAATTGTTGAACACTTTCTTCATTGAGATTGGACCAAGGCTTAGTCGAAATGTTTCGAATGTTGATACCACCTACAAAGAGTTTCTTTGTGGAACTTCTAAGGAGTTTGTCTTCAAGGAAATAACATCTGCTCATATTTATTCTCTCCTTTCAAAACTTTGTAAATCAAAGGCCACTGGATTAGATAGTATTTCAGCTAAATTATTAAGGGAGTGCCCTGATCTAATTGCCGAGTCTCTTACTTTAATATTTAATCAATCACTGTTGACAGGAATTTTTCCCGATGAGTGGAAGTCGGCTAGGGTTACTCCATTGTATAAAAATTCTGGTAAACGAAATGATCCCACCAATTATCGACCAATATCGGTGATCCCAGTCGTGGCCAAAGTATGTGAACGGGTAGTCTACGACCAGTTGTATCACTATCTTACTGAGAATCGTATTCTATCCCGTTACCAATCTGGTTTTCGTTCTTTACATTCTACTGTAATAGCATTACTCGAAGCAACCGATAGCTGGGCAGTGAACGTTGATCGTGGCCTTGTCAATGCCGTTGTCTTCTTAGACTTAAAAAAGGCTTTCGACACAGTTGATCATCATATCTTATTAACGAAATTACAATATTATGGATTACGCGGTTCCTGTCATGAATGGTTTACTTCGTATTTAAACAATCGTACCCAAACTTGCCAAATTAATTGCTCAATGTCAAACCAAAAATTAGTTACATGTGGTGTTCCCCAGGGAACAATTCTTTGACCTTTATTTTTTTTACTGTATATTAATGACCTACCTGATTGCTTGCATTTTTCACAACCTAGAATGTATGCCGATGACACCAGCCCAACCTATGCCAGCGCAGATTTAAAACTCATAAATGACTGCGTTAACGACGATTTAAACAAGGTGTATATATGGCTATCGGCTAACAAACTGACCCTTAACTTGACTAAAACTGAGTTTATGTTAGTTGGGTCGAGGCAGAAGCTATCAAAGCTTTCTGAAACTCCTTCTTTTATGATAAACGACCATCCCGTGATGCAAGTGTCAACGGCAAAATCTCTTGGAGTGCATATTGACCAAAACTTAAGCTGGGAATGCCACATACAGAGTATTTGTAAAAAGATTGCTTCTGCTTTGGGTGCAATTAAAAGAATACGACATCTTATTCCTTTTAATGTATTAATTAATGTTTACGACAGTTTAATTCAACCGCATTTTGATTACTGTAATGTCGTATGGAGCAACTGCGGCATTGGTCTTTCCGATAAGCTGCAGAGGCTCCAAAATCGTGCAGCCCGTATTCTAATGTCCGCTAATTCTGATTGTAATGTGGACGATTTCTTCCTGGCACTGGGTTGGCGTAAGCTTAAACACCAAAGACAAGTATCGACGGCTATTATGATGTATAAAACCGTACATGGGATGACTCCCGACTATCTAACATCTAAATTTGTATCTCGTGACGAAATAACTTCTTATCGATTGAGGAATACTGAAAATAAATTAGTCCTTCCACTGCCCCGTACCAATTATTTAAAGAAAAGTTTCTCCTATAGCGGAGCTAAGCTGTGGAACAGCCTATCCCATGATTTAAGATCTGCAGATTCTTTACATGATTTTAAACGCAAACTGTGTCGCAACAGTTTTGAATGAGATACAGTTTTACCCGGCATCCTTAAAAAGCAGCTTTTATTTGTAAATAGCTAGGTAGATAAAATTTTATGAATATATTTTAATCAGAGTTAGTTTAGTTAGATATAATAGATCTTAGATTTTTTGTTTTTTTGTTTTTTTGTTTTTTTGGACATGCTGAAGGAATCTTAACCGTGTTTAAATAAAGTTATCTATCTTATCTATCTAAACTGCACATAAAAACACATACTAATCCAGTATCTATGACTCGGTTGGTTGGAGTTGTGGTTTGGCATGCTCGTGTGTCTTATGATTCTGTTGTCACTTTTCATATTATAATGATTAATGCGGAGGCTGGTTATTGTAAAGCTATAGTGTCATGGGAATGTGTCCACCTTTTCATACCGATGTCTCGGATATAAGAGGGGTCTGGCCTTTGCGTTAAGTTCCGACGGTTGAAATGATCACCTAGGTTCATATAGATTACATGTGTTCACAACCAAGATTGATTCGCTGCAGTATAAGCGCTGGACTATTTTGGCCTTTTTACACATTGGAATAACTGGAAATCTTTCTCAATTGTAACCTTTAAGGTTGTGTTTGGGTTCAACCAACATGCGTCGATGGCTGATATTGACTCGGACATCGCTGGTTCGTCGTTGATCGGTGGTCCATGCAATACGGGTGCTGCTCTTTCCCAAAGTCTTTCAGCCCTGTTTACAGATGACAGCAAAGGCCGGCGGCGTGTTCTCGTTGTGCTGATGGCAGGCCAATCGTCCGATGATGTTTCAAATCCTTCATGGTCATTGAAATTAGCTGGTGTTCGATTAATTGCAATTGGAATCGGACCGTCCATTGATCAGTCTCAACTTAAACAGATGGTATTCGATTCTTCTTATTTTCTAACCATCGCCTCATTTGGCGAACTAGTGGAGCTCTCTGGAGGGACCACTGCCCTTATATCACAAGGTACATAAATATATATAGATATTTTCTTTCAAAGCCTGTGAAGAAACTTTATTCATACAGAAAAAATCCTACACAATAGTAAAGCGTATTTCCAGCGTATTTAACGCTTGAACTGTAATTTGAAGGGAACGTTTACCTCCTTTTAAAAGCAAAACATGGTCGTTATTTTGTAGTTTCGGGAATGTGAAACTGTTTTATCAGTCCTCGTCAACACACCCGGTTAAAATAGGGAAATCAAGAAAATTCTATTCCCATAAGAAGAAAAAAAGATACGTTTCTAACCGCTGAGTTGAATCAAATGTCGCCGAAAAGATAAATATAACCTATTAATTCCTTGATGTGAAAAGATATATAATTGTTCTACGAGCTCTGAACATTTTTGATTTGTTTAAATTGTGACTTGATTTATGTATTTTTATCTTTTGAATTTATTAAAGACATTCGGGACAAAGATATCCCATTCAGTTTGGCCACCTTTAGTTTGACTGTTAACTGCAAGTACGATAAATCATTCAATCGAAGATTCCAGCCTGAAATGTACGTTTAGTTCTAGTTATTACTGTGGTTGTTTTCTGCCTGTTATAGTTGGTGACGTGAGTATTAGTGGAGGCACAGTTCCAATGGGCAGCTTAACAGCTGGAGGAGGTTTGTAAAAGTTTCGTCTTGCTTGCGTCGCAGATTTTTAGGTCCTTAACCATTCCCTTGCAGCATTCAAATCCTTCTCGGTCTAAGACGAAATTAGTACTTAGCTAGTGGACCAAAGTGTAGAGGTTAGTGTTGGTGACACGAATAAGAGAAGATGGTGACATCATCTACTGCATAATTACCCAGGCTGAATTTGTTATGACAACAAACATTACTAGAAGTATGTGAGTCAAGTTGAAGTGATTGACAAACAGATGTTTTGTTTCTCTTCAGGTGGCTTTGACTTGGCCATAATGGTTGATGCATCGTCTAGTGTTGGGGGACAAGCAAATTTTCAACTTACTTTGGAATTTGTCAAGAGTGTGTATTATTCATTTATGACAGGCTATAAAGTGCGATACGCATTAGTTGTCTTTGGAAACGGCGACGCAAAGGTAACTGGTTCTTTCGGTATATTATTATGTCAAAAGAAGAAGTCTTGAAATAGTTTTTTGGCTGATTGGTTCCTCCACTTTTCCCTCAAAGGTCATTTTTGGATTCAAAACCTTTACTTCCATCACTGAAGTTGACTCGGCTGTCTCCGGCGCCACGCCGATAGGTGGAAGTTGCACCGCTGGTGTGGCTCTTTCCAAATGTCACCAGGAGTTGTTTTTCGCCCAAAGCACCAGCGGTAGATCACGTGTTCTGGTCGTACTAATGGCAGGCAAATCAACTGATGACGTATCGGCTGCTGCCGCTTCTTTAAGAACGTGCCGAGTCAAGATAACTGTTGTTGGAATGGGTGAATTGGTTGATCACGCTCAACTTTCACATATAGCCTACCCTTCGTCTTCTGTTCTAAGGATGCCATCGATTAACGGTTATTTTGACATCAGTGGAAGTTTGTCAGCTCTTATATCTCAAGGTAACTTGTTACTAGGTGACTTTGCTTTCCGTGACCTTTCATTATGATGTCGTTAACTCTGCTGTACACTGTGCTTTGTTCCTCTAAAGGCGGAGTCGATCTGGCGTTTATGGTGGATGCATCATCAAACATCAAGGACACGTTTACCTTTGAGTTGATGATGCGATTCGTCAGAAGTGTGTTTCACTCTTTTACGTGGAATCGTGGCGTACGATATGGCTTACTGGTCTACGGGAACAGCGTTAAGGTAATTGTAAACTGCACATAAAAACACATACTCATCCATTATCTATGACTCGGTTGCTTGGAGGTGTGGTTTGGCATGCCCGTGTGTCTTATGATTCTGTTGTCACTTTTCATATTATAATGATTAATGCGGAGGCTGGTTATTGTAAAGCTATAGTGTCATGGGAATGTGTCCACATTTTCATACCGATGTCTCGGATATCAGAGGGGTCTGGCCTTTGCGTCAAGTTCCGACGGTTGAAATGATCACCTAGGTTTATATAGATTACATGTGTTCAGAACCAAGATTGATTCGCTGCAGTATAAGCGCTGGACTATTTTGGCTTTTTTACACATTGGAATAACTGGAAATCTTTCTCAATTGTAACCTTTAAGGTTGTGTTTGGGTTCAATCAGCATGCGTCGATGGCTGATATTGACTCGGACATCGCTGGTTCGTCGTTGATCGGTGGTCCATGCAATACGGGTGCTGCTCTTTCCCAGAGTCTTTCAGCCCTGTTTACAGATAACAGCAAAGGCCGGCGGCGTGTTCTCGTTGTGCTGATGGCAGGCCAATCGTCCGATGATGTTTCAAATCCTTCATGGTCATTGAAATTAGCTGGTGTTCGATTAATTGCAATTGGAATCGGACCGTCCATTGATCAGTCTCAACTTAAACAGATGGTATTCGATTCTTCTTATTTTCTAACCGTCGCCTCATTTGGCGAACTATTGGAGCTCTCTGGAGGGACCACTGCCCTTATATCACAAGGTACATAAATATATATAGATATTTTCTTTCAAAGCCTGTGAAGAAACTTTATTCATACAGAAATCATCCTACACAATCGTAAAGCGTATTTCCAGCGTATTTAACGCTTGAACTGCAATTTGAAGGGAACGTTTACCTCTGATTAAAAGCAAAACATGGTCGTTATTTTGTAGTTTCGGGAATGTGAAACTGTTTTATCAGTCCTCGTCAACACACCCGGTTAAAATAGGGAAATCAAGAAAATTCTATTCCCATAAGAAGAAAAAAAGATACGTTTCTAACCGCTGAGTTGAATCAAATGTTGCCGAAAAGATAAATATAACCTATTAATTCCTTGATGTGAAAAGATATATAATTTTTCTACGAGCTCTGAACATTTTTGATTTGTTTAAATTGTGACTTGATTTATGTATTTTTATCTTTTGAATTTATTAAAGACATTCGGGACAAAGATATCCCATTCAGTTTGGCCACCTTTAGTTTGACTGTTAACTGCAAGTACGATAAATCATTCAATCGAAGATTCCAGCCTGAAATGTACGTTTAGTTCTAGTTATTACTGTGGTTGTTTTCTGCCTGTTATAGTTGGTGACGTGAGTATTAGTGGAGGCACAGTTCCAATGGGCAGCTTAACAGCCGGAGGAGGTTTGTAAAAGTTTCGTCTTGCTTGCGTCGCAGATTTTTAGGTCCTTAACCATTCCCTTGCAGCATTCAAACCCTTCTCGGTCTAAGACGAAATTAGTACTTAGCTAGTGGACCAAAGTGTAGAGGTTAGTGTTGGTGACACGAATAAGAGAAGATGGTGACATCATCTACTGCATAATTACCCAGGCTGAATTTGTTATGACAACAAACATTACTAGAAGTATGTGAGTCAAGTTGAAGTGATTGACAAACAGATGTTTTGTTTCTCTTCAGGTGGCTTTGACTTGGCCATAATGGTTGATGCATCGTCTAGTGTTGGGGGACAAGCAAATTTTCAACTTACTTTGGAATTTGTCAAGAGTGTGTATTATTCATTTATGACAGGCTATAAAGTGCGATACGCATTAGTTGTCTTTGGAAACGGCGACGCAAAGGTAACTGGTTCTTTCAGTATATTATTATGTCAAAAGAAGAAGTCTTGAAATAGTTTTTTGGCTGATTGGTTCCTCCACTTTTCCCTCAAAGGTTATTTTTGGATTCAAAACCTTTACTTCCATCACTGAAGTGGACTCGGCTGTCTCCGGCGCCTCGCCGATGGGTGGCAGTTGCACCGCTGGTGCAGCTCTTTCCAAATGTCACCAGGAGTTGTTTTTCGTCCAAAGCAGCAGGGGTAGATCACGTGTGCTGGTTGTACTGATGGCAGGCAAATCAACTGGTGACGTATCGGCTGCTGCCGCTTCTTTAAGAACGAGCCGAGTCAAGATAACTGTTGTTGGAATGGGTGAATTGGTTGATCACGCTCAACTTTCACATATAGCCTACCCTTCGTCTTCTGTTCTAAGGATGCCATCGATTAACGGTTATTTTGACATCAGTGGAAGTTTGTCAGCTCTTATATCTCAAGGTAACTTGTTACTAGGTGACTTTGCTTTCCGTGACCTTTCATTATGATGTCGTTAACTCTACAGTACCCTGTGCTTTGTTCCTCTAAAGGCGGAGTCGATCTGGCGTTTATGGTGGATGCATCATCAAAAATCAAGGACACGTTTACCTTTGAGGTGATGATGCGATTCGTCAGAAGTGTGTTTCACTCTTTTACGTTGAATCGTGGCGTACGATATGGCTTACTGGTCTACGGAAACAGCGTTAAGGTACTTGTAAACTCCACTTAAAAATACATACTAATCCGTTATCTATGACTCGGTTGCTTAGAGTTGTGGTATTGGCATGCTCGTGTGTCTTATGATTTAGTTGTCACTATTCATATTATAATGATTAATGCGGAGGCTGGTTATTGTAAAGCTATAGTGTCATGGGAATGTGTCCACATTTTCATACCGATGTCTCGGATATAAGAGGGGTCTGGCCTTTGCGTTAAGTTCCGACGGTTGAAATGATCACCTAGGTTCATATAGATTACATGTGTTCACAACCGAGATTGATTCGCTGCAGTATAAGCGCTGGACTATTTTGGCTTTTTTACACATTGGAATAACTGGAAATCTTTCTCAATTGTAACCTTTAAGGTTGTGTTTGGGTTCAACCAACATGCGTCGATGGCTGGTATTGACTCGGACATCGCTGGTTCGTCGTTGATCGGTGGTCCATGCAATACGGGTGCTGCTCTTTCCCAAAGTCTTTCAGCCCTGTTTACAGATGACAGCAAAGGCCGGCGGCGTGTTCTCGTTGTGCTGATGGCAGGCCAATCGTCCGATGATGTTTCAAATCCTTCATGGTCATTGAAATTAGCTGGTGTTCGATTAATTGCAATTGGAATCGGACCGTCCATTGATCAGTCTCAACTTAAACAGATGGTATTCGATTCTTCTTATTTTCTAACCATCGCCTCATTTGGCGAACTAGTGGAGCTCTCTGGAGGGACCACTGCCCTTATATCGCAAGGTACATAAATATATATAGATATTTTCTTTCAAAGCCTGTGAAGAAACTTAATTCATACAGAAATCATCCTACACAATCGTAAAGCGTATTTCCAGCGTATTTAACGCTTGAACTGCAATTTGAAGGGAACGTTTACCTCTGATTAAAAGCAAAACATGGTCGTTATTTTGTAGTTTCGGAAATGTGAAACTGTTTTATCAGTCCTCGTCAACACACCCGGTTAAAATAGGGAAATCAAGAAAATTCTATTCCCATAAGAAGAAAAAAAGATACGTTTCTAACCGCTGAGTTGAATCAAATGTTGCCGAAAAGATAAATATAACCTATTAATTCCTTGATGTGAAAAGATATATAATTGTTCTACGAGCTCTGAACATTTTTGATTTGTTTAAATTGTTACTTGGTTTATGTATTTTTATCTTTTGAATTTATTAAAGACATTCGGGACAAAGATATCCCATTCAGTTTGGCCACCTTTAGTTTGACTGTTAACTGCAAGTACGATAAATCATTCAATCGAAGATTCCAGCCTGAAATGTACGTTTAGTTCTAGTTATTACTGTCGTTGTTTTCTGCCTGTTATAGTTGGTGACGTGAGTATTAGTGGAGGCACAGATCCAATGGGCAGTTTAACAGCTGGAGGAGGTTTGTAAAAGTTTCGTCTTGCTTTTGTCGCAGATTTTTAGGTCTTTAATCATTCCCTTGCAGCATTCAAATCCTTCTCGGTCTAAGACGAAATTAGTACTTAGCTAGTGGTCCAAAGTGTAGAGGTTACTGTTGGTAACACGAATAAGAGAAGATGGTGACATCATCTACTGCATAATTACCCAGGCTGAATTTGCTATGGCAACAAACAATACTGGAAGTTTGTGAGTCATGTTGAAGTGATTGACAAACAGATGTTTTGTTTCTCTTCAGGTGGCTTTGACTTGGCCATAATGGTTGATGCATCGTCTAGTGTTGGGGGACAAGCAAATTTTCAACTTACTTTGGAATTTGTCAAGAGTGTGTATTATTCATTTATGACAGGCTATAAAGTGCGATACGCATTAGTTGTCTTTGGAAACGGCGACGCAAAGGTAACTGGTTCTTTCAGTATATTATTATGTCAAAAGAAGAAGTCTTGAAATAGTTTTTTGGCTGATTAGTTCCTCCACTTTTCCCTCAAAGGTTATTTTTGGATTCAAAACCTTTACTTCCATCACTGAAGTTGACTCGGCTGTCTCCGGCGCCTCGCCGATGGGTGGCAGTTGCACCGCTGGTGCAGCTCTTTCCAAATGTCACCAGGAGTTGTTTTTCGTCCAAAGCACCAGGGGTAGATCACGTGTGCTGGTTGTACTGATGGCAGGCAAATCAACTGATGACGTATCGGCTGCTGCCGCTTCTTTAAGAACGAGCCGAGTCAAGATAACTGTTGTTGGAATGGGTGAATTGGTTGATCACGCTCAACTTTCACATATAGCCTACCCTTCGTCTTCTGTTCTAAGGATGCCATCGATTAACGGTTATTTTGACATCAGTGGAAGTTTGTCAGCTCTTATATCTCAAGGTAACTTGTTACTCGGTGACTTTGCTTTCCGTGACCTTTCATTATGATGTCGTTAACTCTACAGTACCCTGTGCTTTGTTCCTCTAAAGGCGGAGTCGATCTGGCGTTTATGGTGGATGCATCATCAAACATCAAGGACACGTTTACCTTTGAGTTGATGATGCGATTCGTCAGAAGTGTGTTTCACTCTTTTACGTTGAATCGTGGTGTGAGATATGGCTTACTGGTCTACGGAAACAGCGTTAAGGTACTTGTAAACTCCACTTAAAAATACATACTAATTCGTTATCTATGACTCGGTTGCTTAGAGTTGTGGTATTGGCATGCTCGTGTGTCTTATGATTCTGTTGTCACTATTCATATAATAATGATTAATGCGAAGGCTAGTTATTTTAAAGCCATAGTGTCATGGAAATGTGGCCACATTTTCCTACAGATGTCTCGGATATAGGAGGGGTCTGGTCTTTGCGTTAGGTTCCGACGGTTGAAATGATCACCTGGGTTCATATAGATTAGATGTGTTCACAACCGAGATTGATTCGCTGCAGTATATGCGCAGGACTATTTTGCCTTTTTACACACTGGAATAACTGGAAATCTTTCTCAATTGTAACCTTTAAGGTTGTGTTTGGGTTCAACCAACATGCGTCGATGGCTGATATTGACTCGGACATCGCTGGTTCGTCGTTGATCGGTGGTCCATGCAATACGGGTGCTGCTCTTTCCCAAAGTCTTTCAGCCCTGTTTACAGATGACAGCAAAGGCCGGCGGCGTGTTCTCGTTGTGCTGATGGCAGGCCAATCGTCCGATGATGTTTCAAATCCTTCATGGTCATTGAAATTAGCTGGTGTTCGATTAATTGCAATTGGAATCGGACCGTCCATTGATCAGTCTCAACTTAAACAGATGGTATTCGATTCTTCTTATTTTCTAACCATCGCCTCATTTGGCGAACTATTGGAGCTCTCTGGAGGGACCACTGCCCTTATATCACAAGGTACATAAATATATATAGATATTTTCTTTCAAAGCCTGTGAAGAAACTTTATTCATACAGAAATCATCCTACACAACCGTAAAGCGTATTTCCAGCATATTTAACGCTTGAACTGCAATTTGAAGGGAACGTTTACCTCTGATTAAAAGCAAAACATGGTCGTTATTTTGTAGTTTCGGGAATGTGAAACTGTTTTATCAGTCCTCGTCAACACACCCGGTTAAAATAGGGAAATCAAGAACATTCTATTCCCATAAGAAGAAAAAAGATACATTTTTAAGCGCTGAGTTGAATCAAATGTTGCGGAAAAGATGAAAATAACCTATTAATTCATTGATGTAAACAGATATATAATTATTATACGAGCTCTTAACATTTTTGATTTGTTTAAATTGTGACTTGATTTATGTACTTTTATCTTTTGAAATTATTAAAGACATTCGGGACAAAGAGATCCCATTCAGTTTGGCCACCTTTAGTTTGACTGTTAACTGCAAGTACGATAAATCATTCAATCGAAGATTCCAGCCTGAAATGTACGTTTAGTTCTAGTTATTACTGTCGTTGTTTTCTGCCTGTTATAGTTGGTGACGTGAGTATTAGTGGAGGCACAGTTCCAATGGGCAGCTTAACAGCCGGAGGAGGTTTGTAAAAGTTTCGTCTTGCTTGCGTCGCAGATTTTTAAGTCTTTAATCATTCCCTTGCAGCATTCAATTCCTTCTCGGTCTAAGACGAAATTAGTACTTAGCTAGTGGACCAAAGTGTAGAGGTTACTGTTGGTAACACGAATAAGATAAGATCGTGACATCATCAACTGCATAATTACCCAGGCTGAATTTGCTATGGCAACAAACAATACTGGAAGTTTGCGAGTCAAGTTGAAGTGATTGACAAACAGTTGTTTTGTTTCTCTTCAGGTGGCTTTGACTTGGCCATAATGGTTGATGCATCGTCTAGTGTTGGGGGACAAGCAAATTTTCAACTTACTTTGGAATTTGTCAAGAGTGTGTATTATTCATTTATGACAGGCTATAAAGTGCGATACGCATTAGTTGTCTTTGGAAACGGCGACGCAAAGGTAACTGGTTCTTTCAGTATATTATTATGTCAAAAGAAGAAGTCTTGAAATAGTTTTTTGGCTGATTGGTTCCTCCACTTTTCCCTCAAAGGTTATTTTTGGATTCAAAACCTTTACTTCCATCACTGGAGTTGACTCGGCTGTCTCCGGCGCCTCGCCGATGGGTGGCAGTTGCACCGCTGGTGCAGCTCTTTCCAAATGTCACCAGGAGTTGTTTTTCGCCCAAAGCACAAGCGGTAGATCACGTGTTCTGGTTGTACTGATGGCAGGCAAATCAACTGATGACGTATCGGCTGCTGCCGCTTCTTTAAGAACGAGCCGAGTCAAGATAACTGTTGTTGGAATGGGTGAATTGGTTGATCACGCTCAACTTTCACATATAGCCTACCCTTCGTCTTCTGTTCTAAGGATGCCATCGATTAACGGTTATTTTGACATCAGTGGAAGTTTTTCAGCTCTTATATCTCAAGGTAACTTGTTACTCGGTGACTTTGCTTTTCGTGACCTTTCATTATGATGTCGTTAAGGGAAAGTTCATTTAATATGACAAGGGTGGGGGGGTGAAGATATTGAGGGGGGGCTCCGAAAATTTTTAGACGCCCGAAGGGGGGGGGCTCTGAAAAAAATGTTGCGCTAAGAGGAGGGGCTCCGAAAAGTTGTATACTTCAAAACCAACACATGACATCATCATACAGATCGGATGGTTTTCAACTTCACAATTTGATGACCTGTGCAACTCAGCTATATCACGTGGTTTACAGATATAACAAATGTAGTCTCAGTAATTATTACACTCTTGTTCATCCCAAAACTGCTTTAGAAAATTGTATCACAACTGTATCTGAAGTTTGTCATAGTATAAACCATTGAAGACAATAACGGTAAATATATTTAATACAGTCTAGCGATCTTTTTTCAGGGGAGCAAAGGAACTGAAGGAGGAGGGGGGGGGGGGGGGGCTCTGAAATTTTTTCGACTACCAAGGAGGGGGCTCCTAAAAAATTGAACCGCTAGCGAGGGGGGCTGCTAAAATTTCAAGCTTCGAGTTTCAATATCTTCATCCCCCCCCCCCCCCCCCCCCCCTTGTCATATTAAATGAACTTTCCCTAATTTTGCAGTACACTGTGCTTTGTTCCTCTAAAGGCGGAGTCGATCTGGCGTTTATGGTGGATGCATCATCAAACATCAAGGACACGTTTACCTTTGAGTTGATGATGCGATTCGTCAGAAATGTGTTTCACTCTTTTACGTTGAATCGTGGCGTACGATATGGCTTACTGGTCTACGGAAACAGCGTTAAGGTACTTTTAAACTCCACTTAAAAACACATACTAATCGTTGTCTATGACTCGATTGCTTAGAGTTGTGGTATTGGCATGCTCGTGTGTCTTATGATTCTGTTGTCACTATTCATATTATAATGATTAATACGAAGGCTGGTTATTTTAAAGCCATAGTGTCATGGGAATGTGGCCACATTTTCATACAGATGTCTCGGATATAGGAGGGGTCTGGCCTTTGCGTTAGGTTCCGACGGTTGAAATGATCACCTAGGTTCATATAGATTACATGCGTTCACAACCGAGATTGATTCGCTGCAGTATAAGCGCTGGACTATTTTGCCTTTTTACACATTGGAATAACTAGGAATCTTTTTTCAATTGTAACCTTTAAGGTTGTGTTTGGGTTCAACCAACATGCGTCGATGGCTGATATTGACTCGGACATCGCTGGTTCGTCGTTGATCGGTGGTCCATGCAATACGGGTGCTGCTCTTTCCCAAAGTCTTTCAGCCCTGTTTACAGATGACAGCCAAGGCCGGCGGTGTGTTCTCGTTGTGCTGATGGCAGGCCAATCGTCCGATGATGTTTCAAATCCTTCATTGTCATTGAAATTAGCTGGTGTTCGATTAATTGCAATTGGAATCGGACCGTCCATTGATCAGTCTCAACTTAAACAGATGGTATTCGATTCTTCTTATTTTCTAACCATCGCCTCATTTGGCGAACTATTGGAGCTTTCTGGAGGGACCACCGCTCTGATATCACAAGGTATAGAAACGTAAATACATTTTTTTTTTCAAAGGCAACGAGGAAGTCTTTGTTATTGAGAAAGGATCCTTCACAATCATTCATCATTAGTATTTCACACTTGGTCTGGTATTTATATTGAAAGTTAAGCTTAAATAAGCCACGGACGATTAATTTAATCTAACTTCTGAGATGTAAACTATTTTGACAAATTTCGTCAATACACCCAATCAAAACAGAGGGAGAAAAGATCACCAATACTGCATGGCGTGTCAAACCGCTTAGATAATTGGAGTTGTTCGTTATTTGTAGCTTTTTTTTTTCGCTGGCTTTAGATTTACTGTTAACGTCAAGTACGATGAAAAATTTAATCCGAAATTTCAGCTTAGAATCTATTTTGAATAGTTTTCGTTATTTCTGTCGTTGTTTCCTAACACATTCCCCTTCTTTCTTTTATAGTTGGGGACATAAGTATTAGTGGAGGCACAGTTCCAGGGGGCACCTTAACGGCTGGAGGAGGTTAGTAATAGTATTGTCTAAGCTTATTTGTCTTTGATGTCTTAACGTTTTCAATTTCCCTGTAGTGTTGTAATGAGAATGCGCGTTTGTCGTTAATATATATTTAGCGCAGATGCTCTATTTCTGGGCCCGGTTCCTCGAAAGATGATTAAGTTTAACCCAGGATTAAGCCAAATTTTCGGCAAGGTTTTCTTGTCCAAAAGCATGGAATTTGAGCTTACAAATTGTTGTTGAATCTTTACTCAAAACCTTGATTAACGCTAATTGGCCTTTCATAAACCTGGCTGTGGGCTACGGGAGACTCGCGGGAAGTAGGGTAAAAAGTAAATAAATAGGCCTTAAAGGCTGGCACAATCACTGGTGTGCCCAGTGTAGTTTACGTTGTGGTCGAAAGAAAGGTTATCGGTTACATACGCTTGCCCAATATCCGACCAAACTGCTGGGTAACTTGTGGCTCGGATTAAACTATGAATCGAAAACATGAGGGTGTCTCTTATTTATAGGTGGCTTTGACTTGGCAATCATGGTTGATGCATCTTCCAGCATTGGTGGACAAACACATTTGCAACTTGTCATGGATTTTGTCAAAAGCGTGTATCACGAGTTTCTTTTGGAAAATGGAGTACGATACGGGCTGGTTGTGTTTGGAAGTGGGATTGTCGAGGTGAAAAGATCCGTTTCTATTTATATTCCATGATTCTGTTCTATAAACACTATGGAAATATTTCAGGGTCAATATACAAACTAATCGAAAACTTAAATCGAATTTCACGGCTGGTATACTTGCCAGAAACATTTTGACATTATTAACTGTCTTTTGTTTCATTTCCACTTTGAAAGTCTGATTAATAATCGTGTGCTCAACCTACAATTGTCAAGTAAAGAAAAAATGTCTCCAACTTACTCCGACAGTTCTCACCAAATTAAAAGTTAAGGGAGTGACAAGCGAAATACTTTAACCATCAAGTTTTAAACTTTTCTGCTAAGTCAATTTTTATTCTTTCGTCCTAATTGCATTGCTATGGCAAGTTTACCTAATTAAAATTGTGTTTTCACACTTCCTATCTAGCGTAAAAGTCTTTAGAATATTTCGTTCTGTTAAAAATGAAATATTTGGAGTAAACGCTAACTTGGATTCGCTTTCATTTTAAGGTTGCATTTGGATTCAGTCAGTACACTTCGATTTCCGATATAGACACCGCAGTCGCTAATGTGACATTCATCGGGGGTAGTTGCACCGCTGGCATCGCTCTTTCTAAGTGTCACTCAGAGCTGTTCCAACGTAGCGCCAATGGAAGATCACGCGCTCTTCTGGTATTGATTGCTGGGGCGTCTCCTGGAGATTTATCGGTTCCTGCAGTGTTCTTGCGAATGTGTGGAGTCAAAATAATAGCTGTTGGAATTGGTGCCCTAGTTCAAGAGTCACAGCTGATACAGATGGCATACCCCAACTCCTACGTAATAAGAACTTCCTCAACACGTGGCTTAATAGACATCAGTTTAAGTGTGGCAAATCTAATAGCACAAGGTTGTTATTTTCTTCATGGCTTATTCATTTATTATATTCCTCAAACCTATACTGGAGAAATTTTGTGACAACGTATGCTATGGTGACGAAATAGAGTAAACACCTGCACACAAGAACCTACTTTTTTAAGTCTGGCAAAATAGGTTCTTGTATTTTGGGGTACTTATTGGCATTTAGGCTAAGAAAGTTCTTAATCAGGTTCTTAATTTTTATGAAGGAAATAATAAATTGTTGATCAGCAGAAAAATAAATTACCCTGGGTTTGGTCCTTAAAAATAAACTAGTATTTATTCACAATTGTATAATTATAACCGTAAAAAGCTTATTATTGCAATTATATACAGTTTGGTACAGCTGCAGGATGTTCTCATTATATTTAGTTGTACAATCTCAAAATTACACTTCCTGATTAAATTGTTTATCACAATAAACCACATATACATGTAAGAACCTGTTAGATCTTGCTTGGCTAAACAGATCCTTGTATTTTGGGGTATTAAAGAGGAAATGTCTGCCGGGTGTTTACTGTTTTGCCGGGTGTTTCGGGAGTTTACTATATTGTGCTAAATGTGGCAAAAGGAGGACATTTTGTCCCAGAATGACTCTCTGACATGTTCGTACCCTGACTAACACATACAACCGCATTTATTTTTTTCTCTAGGTGGAATTGACCTGGCTTTCATGGTAGATGCCTCCTCCAATGTGAAGGGAGAGGCGAATTTCAAAGTTATGATGAATTTCGCCATAAACGTTTTCAATTCGTTTACTATGGGTAGTGGAGTACGATACGGATTAGCTCTTTTTGCCAGCAGCCTAAAAGTAAATAGCTCTAATTCCTTAAATTATTAGTTACAGTATAAGAATCCATTGAATACACCCCTCTCATAGCCCTCTGTTTCTAGAGGCGTTTTACCAGAGAGGCTTCTACGTTTTCCCTTCATAAATTCATCTAGGATGATGTACAGTGTTTAGTGTTTTTATAATAAATAATCTATTGGTCATGCGGTTTCAGATGGAGATTTTTTATACTTTCTTTTCCTCCTTGTCAATTATCATCAAATGTTTTTATTCGAATTTAGGGCCATTCAAACTCAAATACTCTTTTTTTGCTGTTTTTAGACCCAGCGCGTCACACATTTGTTCCTTATGACTTTTTGTTTTTTCTGTTGTTGGTAAACAATAGCTGAAAAGCGCCATTACCACGTCAACCCATCCGAGATTTTCGTCATTAGTGTGGGATTTTTGAGACGAAAACGCAGACGCCTCTAACCCCTAACGACAGGGAGCGATGGGAGGTGGCTGTATTCGTAGGCTTAATAAGGAGTCACAAGACAGTCGTTTGATTATTGCCCAATGCTATCTTAACATCGCCATTGGCATTCACTATTCACTATATAGTGTAACATGTTTTTTTTGTTTTTTTTTCCACGAGTGCATATCCAAGCAATATCAGTTTTCTGTAATCATTTCTAACTGTGCATAACAATCGATAAGATTTTATATTACCCACATCTCATATTATTTTCCGTTGTAAATAAAAGCCATTTATTTTTTTAGGTTATATTTGGATTTGACAACTTTACCACCGCAACTGAAGTTAGATCGACCATCGCTGGTTTGACGTTAATAGGCGATGACTGCCACGCGGGTGCTGCTCTTTCCCAAATTAGATCCACTCTCTTTGGAGTTGACGCTGGTGGCAGAAAACGTTTCCTGGTAGTACTGCTGGTAGGAAAATCCTTAGACCAGATCCCAGGAGCAGCTGAACCGTTAACCTCAAATGGTGTTCATATTATCTCCATTGGAATCGGTTTTTCGATTGATACATCGCAGCTTCAAGCTTTGTCATTCCCTCGGTCTTCATACTTGACTGTAGCATCTATAACTGATTTAGATGGCTTAGCCGGAGGTACTTCGGCGTTGATATCTGAAGGTAAGTTCATATTACACTTTTGAAAGCACATTACGCAATCTAATTTGTTACGATATTTAATGACACTAATTAGAAAAATACATCACGTTAAAACGAAATAAATCTAAGGAAACGTGTTGGCCGTGTGGTCTTATAACGGTGTAACTGATCTCCCGCAGGAAAATGATCCCTTATGGCCTCAATACTATTTATTCTGCGCCAACAAGCGCGATGTATATTTCTTGTATATACTCAAGTCCATTTTCCTGTTACATTTAACGGATTTTGGTAACGTGTGTAGGAACTTAACTGAATTTTTACCTTATTGCATTGTTCATTATCAGACGGTGACATCAGCATAAGTGGAAGCTCTGGGATATGGGGAACAGGTATGTTTTTGTTATTAACACAAAGCTATCGGTGTATCTCCTCAGAAAGCTAACGAGCTGAACCTTACACCAAGAAACAGATGGAGAGAAAAATATGATAGAACGAAATGATAGACTCTTTTTGGATGTAAATATTGGGATCATTCATTTACTTCATCTGGGAACGCGTTAGGTATTTTGTAAATTAACGAATCTTTTGTGCTAAAACTCATATCTCGATATACGCAAGCTTAGGCATGAAACAATTTGCTAATCGTTTCAAACGGAGGGCTTTTTCTTTAGTAACCCGAAAAAAACGTTATTGTTGTCTCGCATAATAATGTACTTATAGCTTCTTAGTCTATCAATAAGCTCGTTATTCAAATACAGTCGAACCTCTCTAATACGGACACCGAAGGGACAGAATGAAGTGTCCGTATTAGAGAGGTGTCCGTATAAAAGAGGTCACTTTGATGATGTCACTTTTATGACTCCACTTACAGTTTTAGGTGTTCAGTGGCTATAACCAGGCTCACACTCGTCTTTAAATTCCATTTAAAGTTATTTATTCACAGTACAAAGACACTGTCTTTCAGTAGCATACAACATTGTACATTTCGGCTACAGAAAAAATTTCAGTTTTAAAAAGAAACGATCTACAGCGCAATGCTGCATGTAAAAAGCTGTAACGTGTACATAAAGCTCAATAATATTCTGAAAGCGTCTTTCCCTGTTATGCAAGTGCAGTAAACAGTAACGTACTAGAGTAGAAAATGTAATAGGAAAGATCTTTATGCTATCTGTAGTTACTGAAGCCTTCAAAAAGTCGGTTTTGTTCCTCTGTACAGCTTTCGCAAATCATTGTTTGGTATACAGTGACTGGGATTTATCTCACCTTGCATAGCTCATCAGCCAGACTAGACGGGATTCACCCCGTGAATATCAACTGATCGGGATTCGGGACCCGGGGGAAGGGGGGCACTTGGGTATTTTTTGAGTGGGTATGTGTCGCCCGGGACTCCAAATTGGCACCCCGTTCTAGAAAAAAAATTTCGCCTAAAATTGATACCCCGTTCTAGAAATGGGCCAATTTTTTATACTCCGTTCTAAGGTGCAACAAGAGTACAACGGTTTGCTTGTTAACGCAATGAATCGTATTTTTAAAAGCAATCTGTCCTTGAATAATTTCAAATGGCTGCTTACAAAAGTAGAGCTTTCGTGCATTCGAGATATTATACCCCGTTCTAGAAACCGCCTCTGAAATGGATACCCCATTCTAAATCAGGAGCTTCAAAATCACGACTCCTTTGGGCGGCACATACCCGTATAGGTAATGTATGGGAGTACCCCCCCCCCCCACCCCCCTTGGGATTCGGGATTCACCTGATCACCACAAAGTATCAAAGAGGTTAATTTGATATTAATTTACTCTGTGGGGCCGACATTTAGTGTCCGTTGTCCGTATTAGAGAGAGTCTGCATTATTGAGTCCGTATTATCGAGGTTTGTTTTAAAGAAAATATATGATGATTTTGTCGGGACATTGAAAATTGTCCGCAATAGAGAGGCGTCGGTGACGACAGGTTCGACTTTAATCGTCTCAATCGTCCAAGTCGTCTCAAAATAAGGCACTCTTGACTATGCAACAACCTTTATTCGATGCGGGAGAATCCGGAAGATGAAAAGGAAATCAAGCTTATACGCCATCTAGTAAGTAGAAAATAATGGTGACAGATACACATTCCCAGTTAACCGTAAATGATATCACATTTTCAAATGCCTTTTTGTCGATGCAAAGTGTTTTCCTTTGACATTGTAGTTAAGATTTACAACTTAATTCTCAGGTGGTTTTGATTTGGGAGTTATGGTGGATGCGTCAGAGACTATTGGCGGAGAAGCAAATTTTGAACTCGTCAAACAGTTCGTCAAAAGCGTGTTTCATTCATTCTGGAAGAGTGGTGGCGTGCGGTACGGTTTAGTGGTATTCGGAAACGATGACGCCAAGGTATTTATTCCGTAGTATCAAAGGATCACAGAAAGTTAAGATATAATGTTTGCTTTTAGATCGCCTAAGGCTGTTGTTGGCAAGAAGTCGGGGAAATTCCAAGCCTTGGTTACGTTTCTGGAACACTCACAGTCTTTCCTGTAACTGGCCAATACATACAAAGATTTCAAACTCATTAGAGACGACAATTGACACTTTCCCCTTCCTCGGCATTTATCTGTTTCTGGAATAGAAAACTTTTATAAATTCTGTATCTCCGTAGAAATTTGGCAATGGCGGTGAAATGAACAGATCCGCCTCTCAATACAAACACTTTATATTCTAACGCTAGAGGTTTTTTTAAACCCTCGGCATACGTTTTTTTTATTCCTGCATTTAGTAAAACTAAGGCCCGTGAATGAAAAATAAGAATAAAACAACAGTAACCCCTTCATCACAAGCTAACCTATGGTTGTCCTTCTTAGGTGGTGTTTACATTTGGTCAGTACGCATCGATAACTCAGGTTGACTCAGCAGTGGATGGAGTGACTTTGATGAATGGCACATGCAATGCGGGTGTTGCCCTTTCCAAGTGTCACAATGATCTTTTTGCTGGTATTTCCAGACGACCACGCGCCCTACTTGTGGTGATTGCTGGCCGATCGTTTGATGGAGTATCAAGTGGTGCTGCGTCCTTGAAGTTAAACGGAGTCAAGATAACTGTAATAGGAATAGGGGGAGGAGTCGTGCACTCACAACTCGCAGACATGGCTTATCCTTCCTCCTATGTCCTGACATCCCCTTCCTTTGATCATTTGGATGCCATCGCGGGTTATGCCTTTTCTGTCTGCTCTCCAGGTAAGGATTTTCTTACTCTTACTTTTTGCGTATCAGATGACGGAAATGAATGTAACCTTACTTTAGAGGCCTTGGGCGATGTTATGTATATCAAAAGTGTGAAGGATTATATTTTAAAATACCTTTGTATATGGTCAATATACAAGGATCTATTTAGTCTCGAATAGTCGCCAAAATTGACACAAAATTGACATTATCTTTTTGAGTAAAGTGTAAAACTCTCGTTTGGTTTTATTACTGCAAGTTTTAATTATTCATTGACTGATTTCAAGGAGGAAGGATACACAACACAACAAGCCCTGGAAGGATAGTGTCTGGAGGTTTGTCCTTAATTTGTTAGTTCACAGTGTTCATTAGAAAGACCTAGGTGTGTCTCTTCTCTGAACATAACACACCTTGTATAAAACAACTGTATTAGGCGTTTTCAGTAAAAGAATGTATACCTTATGGTATTCACTTTGGCATCTGACTTCTGATGACCTTTTTATTTGACTATATTTAGGTGGTATAGACCTGGCATTCTTAGTGGATACGTCAATTAATCTTATTGGGGAGAAAAACTTCCAGCTTGCCATGGAGATTGTTAAAGGAGTGTTCCATTCATTTTCTTTGGGAAACGGGATGCGATATGGATTAGCTGTCTTTGGTGACAGCTTCAAGGTAAGGTATTTTGACATTGAATTACTATGTAGTTTATACGTTTTTGACATGAACTTAATTTGGTTACCATATCACCCTCTTGACAGAAATTGGTAGTTTCTGAAGAAACCATGAAAAGTAGGTATGTCTGAGCCATGCAACATATACATTTTCCTGGTTATACGAAGAAGCGCAAAGAGAAGAGTCAGCTAAATTTAACTTTGGCAATTTTCATGGCCAGAAAGAACTCTCATGGTCTTACGGCTAATGCCTACTTGTTCTGCTCCTTTTTGGCGATTATTAATTTGAATTTCTTTTTTGTTTTTTTTAGATTGTTTTTCGTTTTGATCAGTTTACTGTGATATCCCAAGCTGATGCGGCAATAACCAAAGTGAGGCCGGTCGGTGGTATCTGCTCTGCAGGTGATGCGCTGTCAAAATGCCGAACTGAACTTTTTGATGGCCATTCAGTGAATTCAAATGGAAACGAAATAATAAACGTCTCTAGAAATCAACTCGGAACTCTTCTTAAGAGATTAGTTCAAAATGGGCGGAGAAAACAAGTATTGGTCGTAATTCTGGCTGGAAAATCGTCTGATCATGTGACCAGTCCTGCGTGGTTATTAGCGAAGAGTGGAGTCAAAACGATCGCAGTTGGAGTAAACAGCTATTGTAACAAGCCACAGCCTACTTTCCTATCAGATCTTACGTCCATAGCGATTACTTCCTCTCATGTTCTTTGCGTGACTTCGTTGACCAATATGACTTCAGTTACCAGAGATGTTGCTCACCTCGTTTTTGATGTACTTGGATTAAATATCCCAGAGGAAGGTAGGTTGAGAATGCACAGTAGAGTAAGGACTCACTAGTTGCATTTTCTACTTTAACTAACGCAGTAGAAAAGGCGGTTTTCATTGTCTGTCCATACCGTTCCTTACTCTTCCTTTTTAAATTTGTGCGTGATAATTCAAGCGAATCATGTGACATACTGCGGTAACGAAATAACAAAGATGGTCTCCTTTGCGCAAACTATCATCTTATTTCTTTTTGTTTTGCTTCTTTTCTTTTTCTCCTTCTTTTTCTTTTCAGTTGTCGTCAAACCGAACAAAACCACAACTTCAACAGGTTTGTTTGCAATATGTGTGTTTGAAATGGCAAACTATGTAATGTAATCGCTTTAAAGAGTTCATTGGCAGGCAATCACCTTAATTCCTGATATTAAAGAAGATTTTAAATAAATGACCATTCAGCATTGCTATAGCCGTTTAACCAAAAAGGTTTTCAATCAACTTTATGACCACGATAAAATATTAGTGTAGCATTTTCTTTTTCATGTCCAAGGCTTCTCTCTGCATTCCAAAGTAACATAAATTACTATATTTTTGCTTCACCTAACACTTATAGCTGGCCACCCTAAAACGTCATGCCGTTGAATCTGAACTTAAGTGCAATAGTCGGGAACTGAATTCTGACTTTCCTTCTCATAGACGCCGTAGACCTTGGATTTTTGATCGATGGATCGTGCGCCGTAGGCAACCAAGAGAACTTCCAGAAAATTCTTCGTCTTGTCAGCAATGTAGTTCATGCCTTCCAAGTTGGCTGTAACAGGGCAAGAGTCGGAATGGTCATATTTTCTTCCCAGGCGTATGTTGTGTTCACCTTTAACACCTACTGCGACATAGCAAGTATAGATCAGACAATATTCGTACAACAATACCAAGGAGCTGGTTGTCCTGGAGCATACATTGGACACGGATTGCTCACAACAAAGGATTACCTCTTCGGTTGCTCGGACAGGCCTCATGTGCCAAAAGTACTCGTGGTCGTTACCGCAGGAACCTCGTTAGATGACGTGTACTCACCAGCTTTCGCACTTGGTTCCAGTGGTGTAAAAATATTCTGCATTGGAGTAGGAGATTATTATAACGAAGGACAGCTGCAAGCCATGGCAAGCCATCCGCATAGTGAGCATATCTTCAGGACCGACTTTGATCAAATTGCTGATAATACATCTAAACAGGTTGCGGCCAAAATTGTGAGAGGTTAGTTGTGATGGAAGATACTAGAAAAGTATAACTACGTAGTATCGCATTTTCCTTTTATGTCGGATAGTAGTGGGAAGGCGTAGATGGGTGGTGGTCTAGCGGTTTTATAGATCTTAAGCTCCGCGTTGCTTTCCTAGCGAAAAAAACAATGGCTTCAATTTGTCTCTTTTCGCTCAGGAGTAGCAATACTCCTAGGTGCCTGATGCTTATAAACCGTTGATGAGGATGCGAGTATAATAGGGAGTGGGGGGGGGGGGGGGGGGGGGTAGAGGAGCGGCAATACACTTACATGTACATGTACCATATATCACATGATGATTGCACACGTTTTCCTGTTCCTTTTTCATGCAGTGTCACACTTTTCACAAGTTACACCTAAGGTTGCGTTGATTTATGAATAAGGAACGGTTTTTTCGTCATTACCTTTTAATGTTCAGCAGTTGATTAAGTCCCTACCTTAACTGAAACACTTTTTTCTTCTAAAATTATCCTCTGGCCTTTGTAGTAATCTTGTTTATCTCTTTGATGTGACAGGTGTGTCAACTCATTACTGCCTACCTTGTTATTGCGGTAAGTTTCTTCTCTCTTTGGTTTAAACACTAATAGCAGTCCCGATGGATTGCCGTTACGTTTGTTCTCTCTATTATACTCCCATTACTGTAACAGCTTGAAAGACCCACAAAACGCGTCTTTCCTTCACAGAGGATTGTTTTTGTTTTGAAAGTTTGGATTAATTCTGAACTTGCATATTTAACTTGCTTGATAAGTCGAAGAGCTTCCTTGACACAAGTATACAACGAGTACAAAACAGCGATTGAGTATCAGCATCTTCCCGGCTAGATGGATTATTTTACTATCATACTTCGTATCTATTATTCGCCTTTAATCAAATTACTAATAAAACTGATACTTTTTTTTTTCATTCAAAAAGACACTTTCAGGTGCTTGTTCAATCTACGTTACAAGCATGAGCTACTTGCGGGCATTTCAAAATTTTAAAGATAATGAGTAAACAAAGGTAGAGTTCAAATTAGTATTAGGGTAATGTCAAGCTAGTTAGCCTCAAATACGTTCTCCACTTTTTAGGTTATCAGCATCTCTGTCAATTCTGCCCCGCCTTGCCGTATGATGCCAAAATGGAAGTATCCAGTAAATCTCAGTGCCATCGTTACCTTGTCCACAACAACAAGCTAGCATCGTATAGAAGTCGTTTAGAGGAAAAATGTCAAATTAAGAACTTTTTGGCAAAAAAGGAAACCATTGCACATCAAAAGAGAAGGCTTGTTCTCCATGGATAGAATGTGAAGGAGTCAAAATATCTTAATAGCAAGAGTTAAATTATTATTCCTTCCATACAAAACAGTTCCTATGAAAACCAACCATACATAAACAAGTTAGTAAACTGTTTTTGGTTTATTTTAACATATCATTTTCACCTCACTGTTGGTATTATTATATTTTTCAATAGTTGTGAAATTTACTCGTTGAGGGATTAAGAAATAAAGTTTACTTTACTTTGCCTGGCTCAGCTACAAAAAATAGTGTTTTTTGATATTATATTGGATCACAATACGGTGACCTAATTAACGTACTTTATTAACTAACTTGTAACAACTACTGATTTTACTTTTCTTGTGTGTGAGTTTGTGTTTATCTCCCCTATCCCCACCCCCTAACCCTAACTTAACCCTATCCCTAACTCTAATTCCCAACCTCCACACCCGTGCACTATCTTGCATTCGTTGAAAGTCAACAAGGCAGCTGGACGTGACAAAATTCCTGTAAGGTAATTGAGAGATACTGAAGTGGAGCTTGCTATCTCATTAATATATGTCCCTGCTTTTTGGAAGGTCGCTCGTGTAACGCCTTTGTATAAAGCTGAAGACAATCTTTTGGTGAAAACTATAGGCCTATTTCTGTGTTGCCAGTACTAAGCAAAGTATTGGAAAGAGTGGTACACACAAAAACGAGCGTTTATTTAAATCGCTTAGGCTTGTTATACAAACATCAGTACGGTTTTAGACGGGGTCTCAGTACGGTACAAGCGGTGAGCCATTTGAATAATTCTATGCTTGATACCATGGACGGAGGAAAAGTCACTGGTATGCTGTTTCTCGATATCGTCAAGGCGTTCGACTGTATAAACCATAAGATACTTCCGGAACATTTCGATGTGTTCAATTCTAAAATGAGCCAACAGCACGGTTATAACACTCGAAATGGTTACATGCCCAAAGTCAGCAGGCCAAGAACGGAATGAGGCAAAAACAAAGCATATTATAAAGCAATTAATGACTGGGCCTTACTCCGAGTGAGCTCACGAGACTAATACCAAAGAACTATTTTTAATCACAAATTGAAACAGTTTTAATTGAACTATTTAGTTGAACCTTAGTTGGAATTTTTACCTTAGCTTTAAACGATTTTTAAACACGAACTGAAAAGTTTTTTTATAAAAAAATTGACCTTAGTTAGTATTTTTAACCCTCGGACGTACATGCAAATTCATACCCCACCGTGGTGCAAGGGGGGGGAGCGTGGATGGAACCCCTCCCCGGAGTTTTTGATATGTTGCAGTATTTCGAAACGATTTTACCCTTAGTGGAAAGCCTTTGATCCTCTTAAAAAGATGAGGTATATTTTATGGGTGGTGCCGCTGTTGGAGGGCTGTGACGTCATCAACAATGGTCGCCATCTTGGCCGCCATCTTGGATTTTACCAAGTATTAGAAATCGGGTTACAACCACGAGAAATAGTATTTTTGCGCTTTACGTAAAAAAATAACACATAAATAAGCACTTTGCGTGATTTTAGCCACAAGATTTACTTTTTTTGTTGAAAGAAGTTGAAGAAAGATGTATTT